>NW_019242560.1:120568-143939 GCF_002742605.1 Olea europaea var. sylvestris | reverse complement strand
GGGAATTGGATGATATTTGTGAACATAATAGCATAGGTTGTATGTTCCATTGTGATTAAAGAATTGAACACGTTAAATCTACTAACCTTCATGATAAGAGCACGTGCGACTAAAAAATTCTGATCAAGCTGTTCAGCCGTTGATCAGTACGATACAAATGTGTCATCCAGTGTTCTCACTACAATTATTGGTGGCTTTTATGTAGGATAAATGAAGTTATTAGCTTCTTAACTAGTTGATTGGTATATGAAATCATTTTCCTCATCATCGTAAAGCATGAATAAATGTCTATCGGTCCCCGTCAAGTATGTTTTTTTACGTTATTTTGCACAATTAATTTTCATGTTTCTCTATGCTTAAAAATAATTCAAACTTACTTTTAAGTTATGCATTTACAAACATTATTTTCGATACTTATATTTTTTTTGTCTTCTCTAACATGATTTGTGTACATTTTGTTTGGTCTGAAATCATATGGAACATGCTATGACCCCTAAATGCACATTTCAGTATAAATATATTCTTTGAAATAAAAGAATTTTTCCACTCTTTCTTCCCTTAGAAATTATGTTGTGAAATCATCGGCCAGTGAATATTTCAGTTCGCTCGTGCAACTCAAACCCTCTCATCGGAATATCCACAAGTATAAAACCATAAGGATGGGAAGACACTAGCATTTCACGTATTTTCTTCTTTAATTCTATCTATTCATGTTTGGTCGTTAAACAAAACATAGAAATACAATATAGATAGTTTGGTTCACCTTGCTCTTCAATTTATGTTGACGAAGCATGAATGATTATACTCTTAGAACTCTCTTTGTACGTGAAACTTTCAAAGAAAAAGTATAGGTCGCATATTATATTATATATATTTACATCATATCCCGTGTTTTTGTTACATTGTGTCAATAACTCGTAATTATGTGGATGGAAATTTTAAATATGTATTTGATATCCAATTTTTAAACTTTTTTTCTTTTTATACTGTTCAGTAACATGGAATAGATCTTACAAAAAAAACATAAAGGATTTACTACTATCAATTTGTTCACTTTTCAATTGACATGATATATATAGTTTGACATGTCCCTGACCTTAGTTTTTGAGCTCCCTTAACGGCCTATCATTTCAATTCCTTGCATATCAAGTATGGAATATTTTGATTATTGATCTTGTGATATTTACCTCCGTTAACGAGTATGAAAATGTGAACACGCAATATTTATGAATTAACACTTTAATACTCTATTAATTCAATTAAAAATTTCACTTTTAACAACAAAAATTTTTCTCTTGAAATGTGTCTCAATAATTATTTTTTGATTAAACAACTAAACAATGACTTCTTCTCCAAACCCAAAGTTTGGAGAATTTTGAAATTTTACTAGTGATCAAACTTATAGTCTAAGAGACCAAACCTAGATAACCTTATTCATACAAGTTTAAAATAAGATCTTTTTGAAAATGAACTAAAACAAAACCCTAACAATATTATATAAGGCTCATTGAATCCTTTAAACGAAGCCATCTACCCAAAACCAAAGGGATGTCTCAAAATTTTACTCTTAACTTTACTCAAAAGCTTGAATCTGGTTGAAACTATCGAGTTATTCCAACTATGTCCATGAATATATAAAATAGCATATCACTACCACGAAAAGCTTGTTTGATTGGCAATGTATCGAATTAAAGAAGCGTTGTCGTGTTATGTTGACGTCAAAATTTGTAAAGAGCAATTTCAAGTCAACTTTAAGAAAAAGGGTAATCTTCCTCTGTTATGAAAAAGGGCAAAATATGTTTTGTAGAGAATTATTTCGTGTAATGTGTTTTCTTGAAAAGTTTTACCCCCCTAGGAGAACTGTCTCCCTACTATTTATATATGATTCTAGCTGAAATTACATCAAATCAGCTACAGGATCGAGCTCGGAAGTCAGGTCGCAAAATTCTCCTGTGATTGGTTGACGAGGCCGGTTGTCATGTGCCAACGTTCCTCTCAGGTAATGATGGCCTGCAAGAAGTTGGAGATCCGAGACCTTGGATTGGTCGCTTTGGGCGGTGACGACGTCACCCTTTATAAGTGTATGTGATTGAGAGAATAATATGACAAAAGGAAATCATTATCTCCCTTAAAGCTACGGCGGTAGTATGCCGATCTGAAGTGCATGGCCGGACTCACATCTGCTTGAGGTGGTGCCTGTAAATGACAATTTGTGAGATTGGAGGTTGGTGGTCAACATGTTATATCTTGAATGTCATATTCTAAATTAAATTGACGTACAAATATTATCAAATCTTGAGTAATTATGTGTGGATGTGATATTATATAAATCTATCCTAAAACTTGTTAAGAACCTTACGTATCTGAGGGATCGAACTATATAATCTTAAGGTATAATTACAAAAGGGGAAAAATAAAAATCCTTTGTTTATATTCAATAATTAAATATTTAAAGAATCCAGCTTTTCTTCAATTATGATTATACAAAAATAAGCATCCTACATTTGATATGAGGTAGCCATTTTCAATCAGTATAATCATTGATAGCTTCCCTTTTCCTTTCTGGACGTAAAAAGATACTTAGCATAACTGAAAAGAAATTAGATAAACAATGTTGACCTTGAAAATTGGTTCTTCCACGTGGTCAATCGAAAGCTATTCCACGTATTCCTCCCTGCGCACAATCAGCAAATGGTCAGACGCACACGGCGGGGACTAACGAGAGTGGTAGAAGCCGTATACACTCCGACGGTCAAGTCAGGTTTAAGTGGTTGGAACAGTACCCAGGGGCTGTGCAAATCAATGGTAATGGGGGAAGAGAAAATATATAAACTTGCTATAAAGTGCTATGTAGTAAGAGTTTCATTACATTTGCCTCTTGCCAAACCTTGGGTATTTATAGGTGGTATGAACCGTTGGATGTGGGACGCGTGTATACACCGTCATGAGGCGTTCGCTCATAGGCGTCAATCAACCGTGTTTGTAGAGTGGGCGGACAGCTTGTCTCTTTTGAGTTGAATTGACATAAAGTTGATAAATCACATCATCTAACCTCATGGAGACGTCAAATCAATTTAAACCTTAGGTGCAGGAAAGATCTTGGCACAAATCTCTTTCTGAAATTGGCAGCGGATCCTCTAACCGGGGTCCACTTGGCCTCGGCCTCGGGGGCGAGGTACTTTTGGTCAGGTCAGTACTACTAGGTTACAGGCATTGCTGACATCACTTCGGAAACACTTCGGACGGGTCTTTACCAGGTCGGAATATACGGTGGTGAGCGTTCCAAGGCGTATCAAATCGGAGCGTAACAGTGGTCCCCCAAGTCCAGGTATGAATATTTATATCATGGGTGGACTTGCTTTCTCAACCGGACTGCGACTTATGGGAGCTTGGGGGTTGATCTCTTGCAGTAATCAAGGTTATGATCCTAGGCAGATGTGCCAAAATTTCGTTACTGTGCGCAGCGTCCGAGGTGGTGACCATCATGAGACGTCGCGTAAGGTGCGTCGAAGCTTCGTAAATATGATGCGCTGACCTACAGGGCCGACGCGTTGGGAGGGCTAAAACTTTGTAAAGCATGGGAGGGAACGCAGCATCCGAGGCGATGACCCACCAGGGGCGTCACGTCAGGTGCGTCCAAACTTTGTAAAGTTGAGTGAGGAGCTCATCTGCCACCGGTGCGCTGAGCCAAAGGGTCGACGCATTGGGAGATGGCTAAAACTTTGTAAAGCATGGGAGGGAACGCAGCATCCGAAGCGATGACCCACAGGGGATGTCGTGTCAAGTGCATCCAAACTTTGTAAAGTTGAGTGAGGAGCTCATCTGCCACCGGTGCGCTGAGCCACAGGGCCGACGCGTTGGGAAATGGCTAAAACTTTGTAAAGCATGGGAGGGAACGCAGAATCCGAGGCGATGACCCACAGGGGACGTCGCGTCAGGTGCGTCCAAAACTTTGTAAAGTTGAGTGAGGTGCTCATCTGCCACCGGTGCGCTGAGCCACAGGGCCGACGAGTTGGGAGATGGCTAAAACTTTGTAAAGCATGGGAGGGAACGCAGCATCCGAGGTGATGACCCACAGGGGGCGTCGCGTCAGGTGTGTCCAAGCTTTGTAAAGTTGAGTGAGGAGCTCATCTGCCACCGGTGCGCTGAGCCACAGGGCCGACGCGCTGGGAGATGGCTAAAACTTTGTAAAGCATGGAAGGGAACGCAGCATCCGAGGCGATGACCCACAAGGGGCATCGCGTCAGGTGCGTCCAAGCTTTGTAAAGTTGAGTGAGGAGCTCATCTGCCACCGGTGCGCTGAGCCACAGAGCCGACGCTCTGGGAGATGGCTAAAACTTTGTAAAGCATGGGAGGGAACGCAGCATCCGAGGCGATGACCACAAGGGGCATCGCGTCAGGTGCGTCCAAGCTTTGTAAAGTTGAGTGAGGATCTCATCTACCACCGGTGCGCTGAGCCACAGGGTCGACGCGTTGGGAGATGGCTAAAACTTTGTAAAGTATGGGAGGGAACGCAACATCCGAGGCGATGACCCACAGGGGGCGTCGCGTCAGGTGCGTCCAAGCTTTGTAAAGTTGAGTGAGGAGCTCGATCCAAGGCGATTCAAACGTCAAATGATTTGACAACTGTTGCGTGTTTCCAAGGTGACAGTTGGGTGCCATGCCCATTCTCCTAAAAGGCTGCTGCGTCTACTTATTATTATTGACGACTGGTTGTAACCGAGGTGACGCGTTTTAAGTAAGCGTGAATGTCACAGCGACATCTTGGTCGTAGATCAAATCTGGGGTTTCATTTTAACGGCCTAGATTGAAGATGCGATGAACGGCTTAGATTGATCGCATTTGAATTTGACGGTGGAGATCGGATTTGTCTTTCTATAAAAGGAGGACTCTGAGGTTTTCTCAGGCTTTCTACCTTTGCGAAACAAACAATTTACTTTACTCTCACATAATTGGCGATTTTCGGCGTTTTCTAAGCAACTCCGGCGAGAAAATTGAACTTCCGGCGACCTTACACCATTTTCGGCTAGGAAAACCTTCAAACTCGTAAGTTTCATACCTTTTAGGGCTTTTAAATTTGAAAGAATGGCCTCGGAGGGAAGTTCTGGTTCGGGAGGGGATTAGAACTAGTGAGGGTGGATGAGCCCGTTGTGGCGACCTCCTCATAAATAACTGGGGCAATAATAGGGGGGGAAATATATGGAAGCGACCGGATAGCCCAGCAGATACGTCTGTACATTGGGGGCGTTGGACTGCCCATCTAAATTAAGAGAGGCCGACCTGGGGAGACTGAGGACAGAGTATAGGATCCCTGATAGCATAGATTTGATCCTCCCCGGGCCGGAAGAGAGAGCTTGCTAGCCTAGGCCGGGCTGTGTGGCCATTAGCGAGGCGATCCTTAGGGTCGGACTTAGGCTGTCAGTTCACCCATTCTTTAGGATGGTGCTTAGATCCTATGGGCTAGCCCCGACGTAGCTCAATCCGAACTCCTGGAGCCAAATGGTGAGCTCCTGGATGTTGTGGAAAGAGGCGTCATTAGGGGTGAAGATGCCCCTCTCCATTTTCCAGACCCTTTATATACCTAAGGTTACTGCCAGGGGGATAAGACCCGGGGATGGTATTACCTTACTTCATGGGGTCCCCACACTCCATTCGTGCTCGATCTGCCGAGCTCCATCAAAGAATGGAAGAGCTCGTGGTGTTGGGCCGCAGGGCGATGGGGCACGATGGAGGGGGACCCCCTGGCGCCTCTTACGGTCCCTTGATTCTCTTCTCCGAGGAGATTGTTCCCTGTGACCTCTCCCTTCCTTTCTCGAAGAGGTGGATCTGCGAGGGTATTCGTCCCTGCTGGAAGGGTGCGGGTTGCTTCGATCAGGGCGTCGATTGGCGTCTCGACACTCACCAGTGTCATGTCCATAGAGTTGATGGAACGTACAAAACCTTGCCCCTTCCAAGGGTCTGTTTGACTTTTTTTTCTTCTTCTTCTTGTTATCAGCTCTTTCAAATGGTCCCGCTTCGGCAGGGGCATTATCATATGCCAATACCGGTACTGCATTCAATGTGGCGGAAGCCTGGGCCTGTCCGGATGTGGGAGCTATTGTATGACCCGCTTGGGTCCATTGCTGAGTAATAAGGTGTGCTGCGGGTCCTCGACCTACTTGCCTCTGAGGAGGAAGGAGTCCTTGCGTGGCACGGTTGCGATGATCAATCATTTCTTCACTAACAATTTCCACCCTCATCATTTCCACCAGCTCATCATATGTGGAGGGATTTTTGCTGCGCACATCCCTCCAGAACAAAGTGTTCATGTTGAGCCCACCTTTTAGGGTTGAAAGGGCTTCTCTGTCAGTGACATGTTTGCTTTAGGTGATTTCATCTGTAAATCTGGTGAGATAGCTTTTCAACATCTCCCCAAGGGCCTGCCTCATATCTTGCAGGTGCTGCACTGGTGCCTCTCCTTCCCTGCGTAAGAGGTACTGTTCAAAAATGCTTTCTTCAAATCTGGCCAACTTCTGATGCTTAGGGAAGGAAGTCTGCTGTACCATACCTTGACGGCCCCGCCTAGCGTTAAATGGAAGGCTTTGCACTTTAAAGCAGGCGAGGCTCCCCTTGGGCTCATCTGTGTCATGTACTTGGTGAGGTGCTTCTCCGGATCCCCCTTTCCTTCATACTTGGGGATCTTAGGGGGCATGAAATTTGCTGGCATTGGGAAGCTTCGAATCTCTCTTGAGAACGGGAGGTTATCATCATCATCATCATCGTCAATCTCATAAGATCGACAGGGCCCATCTGACCTTTCATCATCTTGGATGTTCTGGGGAGGTGGAGGTGGAGGTGCTTCTCCTCGACTTCTCCAATCGACTAAGTTCCTCCTGTCTCTCCTATTTCTAGGAGGAGGGAAAGCATGTTCTTGTTCGTGATCTAGACGAACTGATCCTCTTGCTAGGGGGACCCTATTGCTAGGACGCTCCCCTATCCGATCGAAAACACTTACCGACCTTTGGTCCTCATGTTCTTGAGGGAAATTGTCCCCCAAGCGTGATTCTGATGGCTGACTCCCTTGCACATAAGATGTAGCTTCGACGTTCATCTCCCTTTCGAGGGGACGTTTCGTGTGCCGGCTCATGTGGCCTCGGGAGTGAGATACAGGGGCTTCCCGCACCGGATAAGATCCTTGGGGCATTTGATAGCCCTGATGACCCTGGGCTTGCATGAGGAGTTCATGCATTACCATATTCTGAGCTGCAATATCTCTCATACCTGCAGCTATCTGAGCCATTCCTTCAGTGAGTATGGATGTTCTTCCACCTCGGCGATGCCGGTGATGTGGTCTCTGATGAGTAATATTGTTATGGAGTACCTCTTCTTCAGAGGCCTCTCTCATGGGGTTGTCGTCTTCATGACTATAGCTCATCCTATCTCTTTTTCAAGGGTAGTAAAAACTTGGATTGTAACTCGACTTTGTTATTTTTCAAGAATGTCCCCTTTTCAGGGTTAGTCGCTAGTTTTTCGATAATTCTTCAATGGAGAATGCAAAACTTCGAATGGGAAGTGTTTCCCACAGACGGCGCCAATCTGTTGACCTCGAAAATTGGTTCTTCCACGTGGTCAACCGAGGGCTACTCCACGTATTCCTCCCTGCGCACAATCAGCGAATGGTCAGACGCACACGGCCGGGACCAACGAGGATGGTGGCGGCCATATACACTCCGACGGTCAAGTCAGGTTTAAGTGGTCGGAACAGTACCCAGGGGCTGTGCAAATCAATGGTAATGGGGGAGGAGAAAATATATAAGCTTGCGATGGAGTGCTATGTAGTAAGAGTTTCATTACCTTTGCCTTTTGCCAAACCTTGGGTATTTATAAGTGGTATGAGCCGTTGGATGTGGGACGCGTGTATACATCTGATGGTATGAGGTGTTCGCTCATAGGCGTCAATCAGCCGCGTCTGTAGAGTGGGCGGACAACTTGTCTCTTCTGAGTTGAATTGATACAAAGTTGATAAGTCACATCATCTAGCCTTATGGAGACGTCAAATCAATTTAAACCTTAGGTGCAGGAAAGATCTTGGCACAAATCTCTTTCTGAAATTGGCGGTGGATCCTATAACCGGGGTCCACTTGGCCTCGGCCTCGGGGGCGAGGTACTTTTGGTCAGGTCAGTACTACGAGGTTGCAAGCATTGCTGACATCACTTCGAAAACACTTTGGATGGGTCTTTACCAGGTCGGAATATATGGTGGTGAGCGTTCCGAGACGTATCAGATCGGAGCGTAACAAACAATATACGTTGGAATAAACGATGTTAAATGTGATTGAAAAAAGAAGTGTAAAATGTTTGTTCATTACCATGTTCATGTCCTGAGTATCAACATGTCGCTCAAGTGTGACAGGAATAGTCAATAAGAATTATTTAAATCGATGACGTCGATTGATAATTTTTATCTGTGTTCATTTAAATATATTTTTTAGAATTCTTATGCATGATAACTAAGAGTTTGAACTATTTTTATTTTTTCTGAATTTTCATAATTTTTTAGAACTTATTTTTTCAATTATTTTTATTTTTATTTTTTAGAATTTATCAAATTTTATATTTTTAGAATTTAATTCTTTAGAATTAAGCAAATATTTACAAGCTTATTTCCCATGTTTTGAGTGTTTTCAGAATTTTTACTAAAAACAATCAAACGTAAAAAATGCATATTAATTTCATATTTTAAATTTAACTTTATTTTCGAAAATGAATTTTCAAAAATACCAGAACAAGTTATAGTGTTTTGTAAAACTCAAAACAGATTGAAAAAGCATATTGCCCAAAAGCTTAAATCGCTTAAAAAGCATCAATTTTTTTATTTAAATATTATTTTTAACGTACTTTTTTAAGGGTAAAATATCACAATTAAGATATGAAAAACTATAATCAACATATATAAAATATTTGAACTATTTCTCTTAACAATTTTGGTATTTGAAATTGAATTCAAGGCTCAATGTATTTGAGTTCAAAAAGTTCAAATGAGCAATTCAAGTGTTTAAAACTCAAACGTGCTGTCAGGTTCTAATATTGTATTCTCAAATAATTCCTACTTGTAGTGCATGTTAAGGATAAATACCACATTCAAGATATAAAACAATTTGAATTATTATTCTTTAACGAGGTTGACTATTTAAGATTGAAATTCCGAAACTCAATATCCTAACTGAAGTTGGTCTACTTTTTTTTTTTTTTTTCTCCTTCCTTAATAGGTGGACATATCAATTTTCATAAAAGGAACATTAGTCTTGATATCACAACCATTGTTTAACACCGTGTTAAATCGACTCATCAAACATCTTAAACCATTACAAAGAATAAGAATTTATTCATTTAAATTTTGTTTTCAACCTGTGTCTCACATTTTAAAAGCTTAAATTGCCTAAGTAAATTATTTATTTCAATTTTATCTTTCATACGATAGACAGCCATGTGTTTTTTTGAACAATTTGAACAAACAGACCATCAACCTATTTTTCTTTCTTTTAGCCTAAAGAGAGAATATTGTCACAAATTTGTCAATATCAAACCCTAAACTCAAATCACCATTACTATATATAGTACACAGTATTGGATAAAACACATGCCATTAAACAATGTAGAAGTCCCGTCTTTTCTACACAAGTATACCTAGAAAACACCGGCAATGGAAGACAATACCTATCCCTCGACCCACTCCCCCTTGTCAAGTTATCTACCTTGTCATTCCGACTAATAAAAATAGCCCGGTAAAGAATAAATGAGGAAAACCACTTAACAGCAATCGTTCACCACTTCTAACAGTAACTTGCTTCTGATTACAAGCAACATACACTAATCCAACTTGTAATATTACTCTCTCCTAAGTGCATGTTCCATACGTAGTACTTGAACTGACTCAACAAAATGATGAACATTTTTTTTTTTTTTAAACTTTTAGTGTCCCGTGCTACTCAATCTTCCTTAGCAATTATGCCATAGGTGTCACCCTAGCTCCAAAGTAATGTCAGCGACAGTTCAGCACATGGAAGACAAAGTATCCATCAGAACATCTGATGGGACGAGTCTGGTAAAATTGATAACCACGGCAAGCATGACTTTTACTCACTCTTAACTCGTCCAGACGGAAAATCTAAGAATTGAGTAGACAACAGCTAACCATGGGATCTACCAGTTGCAGGTATAGAGGCTGCTTCCTGAAATTGATGAACCGTCATGGTGTCATTGCTACTGTCATTGAAAGGTGCAATGTCGCTGCTTTTTGCAGTTTGCTCCAGGAGTCGAATGAGCGAGATAAAAATTTCCATCCTCGTCACATCCCTGTTAGTCTGCTTGAATCAAAGCATATATTTAAAAGGTTTGAGGTTCCAATGTAAAATCACACAAGAGAATGTAAAACAAGATGCAAGTATGCTAGTTCACGATCAGATCCCAAATGCCAAAGCTTCAATACGTCTTCCCCCACGCCCCCACACAGACAAAATGAAGAAGGAAAAAAGAAATATAAAAGAAAACTTGCAGTTGGAAAGGAAAAAAACTACAGTATCACAAACTATTTCAACGATCCGATTTATGCATATGAATAAAAAGCATCAAAATCCACAATCTGTGACTACAAAAAGCATACCAAGATCAACCAATTTCTATGTTCAAAACTCGTTATAAATGTTGAATCATCTCATCTAAAAACTTGAGCGTTTAGAGAAGAAAGTTAATTATTTATATTTAGTCTTCAGTACACTACCACTCATCACATGCAGGCCAATTTCATTTTTCTATTAAAGGCATGTCACACGCATAACTTTCATAAATAAGTGGTCGTGAAACTAGAACTAGAGATGTCTAGTTTCTCTAAT
Organism: Olea europaea var. sylvestris; assembly: GCF_002742605.1. Classification (NCBI taxonomy): domain Eukaryota; kingdom Viridiplantae; phylum Streptophyta; class Magnoliopsida; order Lamiales; family Oleaceae; genus Olea; species Olea europaea. The sequence goes on along the minus strand of NW_019242560.1, from coordinate 133,068 downwards.
ACCATGTCGAATCATCTCATCTAAAACCTTAAGCTAACTCATTTGTTTAAATTGATTCTTCAACAGTAACTATTACCTCAACAACAAAGCGTGCCCAGATCTTGTCATTGCAACTTTCCATCAGCCCCTTCAAAATGGTTAACCCAAGTCCTCTAATTACATCAGCTATTTCTAAAAACAAACCATGTTCTTTACAAAGCATCTGCACAAAAGGAAAAGAACAAAGATTCACTAAGCTTTAATAACGAGACACTCTGCAGAGCTTTATGAAATGAAGGCTAGTGAACATTAAATAAATATCCAGGTCTTAAAACATAATAGGTGCATGTAACTACCTCCACAAGCATTTGTTGGGGCTGGTTCAGATCCTCGACTATGATGGGGCAGACCATAGATGTTGAACCAATTTCATAAGCCCATGTTGCTCCACCTTTAAAGTCATCTTTTAAAAGCACTCCATCATCCTTGCTAATAATCTGAAAGTTTACGAAAGAAAGATGAGAAATCTTATGTTCGTTCAAAACTTTAGTACGTAAAACTAGGGGAATTTTCCACTTCATCACAATACTCAAGTTTCCCAATTCTTATATTTTCATGATTTCCTGAATTTTACATGTACAAAATTCACATTGAAACGTCTTTTACTTCACCATTGTGATATATATCTCCTGTCATCTCGTGCACTTCCCAAGTCCAATTTGTCCAATGTACAGCTAGATTCAAAAAGTCATACCAAACACTTGAGGGGCATGTTTGGTATACAATATGGGCTGGACAATAGAATAGATCAAGATCTTAACCTTTTCTACTTTTTCAGTACTGTCTTGTATTGTACAGTCCATATGTTCACCCTTCCAAAATGAGTTAGAGAAGTTTAAGTAGTATATCGCACCTTAGATTCTCCTGTTTGTTTTAGCTTATCTGCATGCTTTGTGACACTTTGCATGAAAGTCATATGCTTGATAGTGCGTTCCAGAAGAGAATCAATGCTACACTGGTAACAAATTTAAACATGTACGAATATCATTACTACCAGTGTATCTCAAAGGGAAGAAAAAATTAGAGCTTCAAAAAAGAGGGCTTACCTTTGCCCCATTTGGCACGATTTCCCTCAATTCCTTGACACGATCTTGGATCATTTGGCGATCTTTAGGCCGGGGTCTTGGATTTTCACCTGGTTTAAGCCTCTTCCGCTTTGCTTTGCTGATTTCATCACATTTCTTAGAATAACTGGTAGACACACTGTTCGTCTGCTTCACGTCATGAAACTTTTCGACCCATGAACCTATCTGTGATTCATGAATAGAACTTCTTTGGGAATGGGTTCCCAAGTCATTCTTGGAAAGTCCAGAGACAAAGGAGCAAGAACTCACTGATCCTGCTTTTGCCAAATATTTCGGAACGCCAACTAATTCTCCCTTTATTTGATCTGATGCCCCAACTCGGCCATAAGGAAGTGAAGTATCAGGTGCAGATGAGCAAGTCGTATCTGACAACATTGTCTTACAAGAAATATTGTCTTCTAAGCCATGCTTAGGGTAAGAGTGAAACCCAGAGACAATGGCATCTAAGAGATGGTCACCGCCAGTCACGTAGGAAATATCACTATCCGAGTTTCCTCGACCATTAGTATATATTTCGGCATCCTCACTTTTTATGGACAGAGAGTAATTCTTATCCGAATTATGTTCATTCCAGTCTGATCCATTGTTCAAACCATTACTCGAACAACTATTAAGTAGCTTATTCTTAAAATCAATGCCCAAAATGTCAAACAAGTCGTCTCCTGATAGAGGTTGGACACATGCATCTTCACATGCGGAATTTGTCAATATATCCAAAGACTGATGCTTGACTGCAGAGCTATCTGAAAGCACATGATTCATGGCCAAATTGTTAACAGAATCAGAGATAGATGCCTCTATTTTAGACGAATCAGTGTTCAGAAGCCCACTTGAGCTTGGATCCATGTAAGCTGTAGTACCAGAATCCTCATTAGAACTAGAAAACGGGCCTGATTTTGTTCTCAATGCAGATGTGAGAATGCCATTGGACACATTTGGGCAGCTAAAATAGTCTTCCATGCCAGCATCTGGTAAGATTTTTGGCTCTGGCCATCTTAAACTGCCACTATTTAATGTAGATGCACTGCTAGAAGGTTGATCTACTCTCAAAATTGGGATGTACAGAGAAGCCTGTTGGCTTATTTCCGAACATGAGGGAATAACTTCCGCTTTTGTCCCTCCATTCACTAACGGGTTTGTGGAAGTAAAGTTCAACTTCATTGATGAAGTGATTTTTGCTTCATTGTGGACATCATCAGGCTTAACATGACTTAGGATTGAGTTTGATGCTTGAAATTCTCCACCACTGGACTGATGTCTTACTGAAGAACAAGAAGTCTGACTGGAATTTTCAACATAGTTGCAACTGTCATGTTTTGCCGCATAGTTTTCAGAATGCAAGACACTGGGTAGATATCCCAGCTGGTGAACTAAATTCTTCACATCATTCACAAATTCCACATTTTCCACTATCTGAGACAGCAAAGTCACATACGTCAACTTATGAGAGGATACCTTTTCATAGCTATTAAAGCTTCAACTTTAATACTTGAAAAATAATCGAATTTCATTTCATATAGAAAAGCCGATGCCTAGCAACAAAATTACACTTCATTGTTATAATTTTTTTCATCACAGCATATTTTGTAAGTATTTGTGTTCATATTAAGTATAGAATACAGAGAAAGAACTTACTGCCAAGTGTGAACCAAGCTGAACAACACCATGGGGAAGAACGGGAACAACAGCAATTGTCTGAGAGGGGAAAACAAAATATAAAAAATTTGACAAAACAACAAAAAGCTGGGTCGCAAACAAACCAAGAAAAGGAAACTGTTAATCTTTTTACCTGCATTCCAGCGGAAAATTGTTGACCTGCTTCTTTTACAACCTAGGAACCAATAAAATATAAGTGGTTTACCACTGTTATAAGCATCGAAATAATCGGAACTTACTGTATCAGAGACTCATAATATCTAAGAAATTCCGATAATGTATGAACTGTATGTAGATGTTTGCAGCAATCTAATTCCACTGAAACGAGCATATGGCTAGTCAAACCTAATGCAAAGCAAGTTTAAAGAAATGATGGATTTCCAAGCAAAGAAGTGATTGAAGCAATTCTGTTGGATGAATAGAAAACGTGGTGTGCACTTATCCTCTTGACTACGGATTGACTACGTAGGATATTCCATACCTGTACTAAGTCGCCCAATATTACTAAAAAACAAAAAGGATTTTCAAGGGGCTGTTTTCTGTTAGTCGCGGATTGAGACTTAGAGGCATACAATCACCATCACGAGCTTCTTCTTTTTCATAGTGATAATCTTTAGCGGCGAGTAGATGAAGCCCTTACATTGAGGATGACTACTATCAATGTCATTGCACTCAGCTTGTTTTCAATTTTTTAGTTCTCTCGTGGATAAAAATCAGAACTTAATCCATAACGTGCACAAAGCTGAGTGTCATGTTATGGCACAAGAAAAAAAGAACTCTATCACTAACAGAAGTCTCTTAAGCTATACCTCTGTTGGATGTGCTTCTCCAGTAAAGCTCTCAGAAAGAATCCACTGATGATTTCCAGTAAAAGCAGCCCTTCCGATTAGTCTGAGATACAAATCCGTAAATGCAATTTAAGATGTGTTCAAAGCAACTCGTTCTCAGTCTCAAATACAACAAAAGTTACATAATATTCAACAGAATAATTATTACCCTTCTCCAACAACATTAACATAATTGTCCATCATCATTTTGTTCACAAGCATGTGCACTTTATTCCCTGCTTGAACCCCGGGCTGTAAATTACGAGTTTCAGCAGAAGCCCAGGAAGCATCATAATCTTCAAGACAAATTTCTGGATTCTCAATCCCAGGTAGCCTAGAACATGATATAGGTTCATAATAATATTCTTCCCAAATCAAAAGCCTGTGAAGTCAAAATTCAGTCGAAATCAAGACATGTTTCAGTACGTCGTAATCTAAAAGAAAGTTTTTAAACAAAACAAAGACAGGAAAGTAAGTACAAAATAGTAATGAACAAATTCATTCTCAGGAAGTCATAACGGTAGAAAGGGTTTCATCAGACTATAAAACAAGTCTCATATTATAACCTCACACTAAGATTCTTCAAGACAAGCGAATGGACCAACCACAAAACTCCAAATATAGAAAATGAAAGTTTTCAGGCAAAAACAAGACAACAATATCCTGTAGATCTATAACACGTCAAATCATATCTTGATTATCGCGAAATTAGGCAATTCTAATCCATGACCATGGCTAATGTTTGGTGAAATGGACTGGACATTGCTAGACAGTATTAAACAAGAAAAACAAGCTAAGATTTCATTCTACCATCCAATACAACATGCACAGATTGTACAACATTATTAGGGAGCCCAACCAAAAGTACAATCAGAAGTTCATACTTTTATTCCCTCATTTGTTCTTCATTACCAGCACAAACTCCAAGAAAAAAGAAATAGATTAGACCCCAAAATTAACCAAAAGCAACTGGAAAAAAGCACATATCCAACAGTAAAGTTTATACAAGATGTCATAAATGTCAAACAATAATTCAAAATATATTCCAGTGCCACCATTTCCTTGGAAACCGAAACCACAATTCATAAGCCTAATTTTTCTTTTCTTCGCCTTATAAACCCCCCATCACCACACATAAGAAAGACATATAATATACTTCGAAAAAATATGAAAAAGGATATAAAGAGCGAAAAATAAAATGAAAAATAATTAATTTTTATTGAACTCACTTGGGGTTTTGTAAACCAATCTTCCAGAAAACAGCATAAGACCATTGATTGACTCCACAAAGTGTCTTCAATGCCTCTTTGAATAAGTACCCCATAGCAATTTGCCAATGAAGAGCAGAATATATGAATACTCTTGTATATATCTGTAAACAAAGATGTATATAGAAAGCTTCTGTTCGGAACAGTGAAGAAAAAGGATAATATTTGATTTTACTACTCCTTTTCCCAGAGGAGAAACACTTTCCTTTCCTTTTCCTTCAGTTTTTCTTAGTGGGTTTTTAGCCTAACTTCCTCTGCAAGACCCACGCCCAGCCTGTTTTGTTCTCAACCCACCACTCCTTTTCCTCTCTGGATCCAAATTCCCTGGTATGAAGCTCTTACAATCCATTCTTCAGAGTGGAATGAGAAGTAAAATGAAAGGTAAAACTTTTCCTCGTGCAAATGGAAAACTTAAAACACAAGACCCTTTACTCTGTTCTACACTATTCCACTGGATTTGAGCTCACAGTTAACCACAAGAATGAATTTCTCCATTTCTCAACACAGAAAAATTATAATTTACTTCGTGTGGAAAGAAAGAACTCTGGCTATGATTTTTATGCAAGTTCTGAAATCTTGTTTCTTGCTTTCAGAGTGAAATGAGAAGTAAAATGAAAGGTAAAACTTTTCCTCGTGCAAATGGAAAACTTAAAACACAAGACCCTTTACTCTGTTCTACACTATTCCACTGGATTTGAGCTCACAGTTAACCACAAGAATGAATTTCTCCATTTCTCAACACAGAAAAATTATAATTTACTTTGTGTGTGAAAGAAAGAACTCTGGCTATGATTTTTATGCAAGTGCTGAAATCTTGTTTCTTGTGAATGATCTCATGTCTGCGTTTCCTTTGTGTTACACTGCCGAGAAAGATAATGGGCTGGGGTTGGGCTGGGGGTACGAGGTGTATGTTATTGATTGGACGCCACTACCAAGAACATTATAACAAATAAACCTAAACAAAAAACAAATAAAGAACGCAAATTTTTTCAGTAAAAAAGTACAAGTTTACAATACGTTAATATGCGATGAAACAGAGGAGACGGGAGTGGAGTATAAATCTTGAATGAACTATACGATGATTAATCAACTGGGGGGATGGAGACAAAACCAGGCATGATTTTCGGGGAAACTACAAGTTTTGCCATTTTCTTTGTCATATTTCTGGGCTTTTTTTCAACTAATTTCTCGGTGAGTCAGAAATTTGTGTCTGTATTTTGGGACTCTAAAAAGAATCTCGGAATTGGTTCAGTCAAAAACACTAGAACAGTTCCCTTTAATTTACCACCCAAAAAGCAAAATCTACAACTCTGAAAAAGAAAAAAAAATTCTGATATTTCTATTTTATAGGAAAAAAGAATTTCAAAAACTGGATTTTTTTTATTTTTTTTTTTTTTTTTTGCTTGAATCCCATCAAGATGTAATTGTTGTTGTTGGAGCATACTGGCAGTCTGCTACTCGTCCTAAATTCAATAAAACAGTATAGTTAATAAAATTTTAACATCGATTAAGTCACTCACTAATGAATATGTTCGTGTTATGATTTTTGCTATCCAATGTTAATTAAAATAATAATAATAATAATAATTAGAAGGTCGTTAAGAGGAGTGAATTAGATATGAGATCAAATAAACAAGTTTATAATGAAAAGTCATCAATTATTATGTTCAATCTAATCAAGCATACTATCGTAAAATTTATCATACAAAATTTGACGTCTAGATATTATATCAATAAAGAAACTTTTTTCGAAACTAAGAAAGGGATTAAAGATCATTAGGGTCCTAATTTGACATCAATAATAACAAAATGTTTGACAAAATATGCAATTTAGAAACAAATTTTAGTTTATTTTAAACAGAGTAAAAAATACTTCAAAAGATATTTTATGTCAATTCATCTATTTGAGGGGACAATAAAGACAGTTGAGACACACTGCCAAATAAAGTCTCACATCTAAAAGCAAACCTCAAAAGGACAAATACCTTTGTCTATTGTATATGGAATTATAGGAACCTGACAAGAGTTTGAAATTACCTTCTTGACCTCATTAACCTTCAACTTGAGAACTAAAGAGTAAAAAATACTCAGTTTGTACTAATTTCATTTATATAAATATTAATTATATATACCATTCATTAATTACTATAACTTACTTTCATTCCTAATTTATGCTACCGTCTTTGTACAATAAAATTAACAGCATATAGTAGGCTGCATTAATTATTATGAGATTCTTCACTTCAAATGTCAGTCTCATAAATTTAGAAGCACAAGAGTCACATTAACACATTTCAATAGTAGTTTATCCAAAAGGATGAATGGAAAGCGATGGTTATGGATGGAAGGAATCTGCTAACATCGAACTATATTATAGCAATAAAAAGAGGAGGATAGAATGATTGGACTTTCATAATTTTTCGTGATCACTTGAAGATGGTAGTTTGCCACCTGAGTTGAACAAGTTGTGGGTTATCTTATGCCTAAGAATGTCGAGGGCTGACAATGGGGAAGGCTCAATAAATTGGTTTACAACACATTCTGGCAAAAAGTTACTCCTTACTATCGGTTCAGTTTTTAAGTTTTGTTATTTGTTTTGCTCTTATGACCTTGTTTTATCTGATGTTGGTTTATTTCATGAGGTCGACTATGAAACTTGACTTTTTGTACCTCTCTTGAAGAAGGAATTGCCGACGAACTAAATTCGTTTTCGTTTTTGGACCCCAAATGTTAATATCTAGGTGGATTGAGTTCCATTTTTCACTGGAAAAGCTGCTCTGATAGGGTTAAAAACCTGGCTTCGGATCTAGACTATGCGTGGCAACGCCTGCTGCCTTGTTTTTTCTTTTTCCTTTTTTCCCACTCTTCAATCACTGCTTGACACATATTATCTGAATTTAAACTCTGGATTGAAACCATGTCATTGTAACAACTGTTTTTCACTTTACTGGCCATTTCCAGTGATCAGTGATCTTCATATGCTGACCTAATGACGTTATAAATTATTACCCTCTCCTATCAGCATTAATTACACAGTGTGGCAGATTAAATTCAGGGGTCCTTCTCGACGGCAGATTTTTGTCGGGTCTGGACCATGGTTCCACCGGGTCCATGACGACACTATTTGGTCACTTAGTTTACTCTTTTTCTTTTTTCTTTTTTCGCTTACTATGCACTTACTTTAATATTAACTGTTAATTTGTCACAAATTTGACTTTTTATTAGATTAATTAGGTATAGTTGAGCAAATACATACTTTTATGATTCTTTAGTTATTTTTTTATTTGAGAGGCGGGATATAATATTAAAAATAATTTGAGTAACTAATTAAAGAATTATCAAGTTTAATTATTTTAATTAATAGTTAAAAATAACTTGCGTACTATTGAGCAAAAGAAATTTTCTAATTAAGTATATGAAAAAATTAATTTTAAAAAAAAGTTTGCTTTTTCTTACTTTATTATTAAAATAAATCATTTGCATATTTTTACCTTCAACAAATAAAAATAAATTAATTTAAAATTTATTTATTTACTTAAATGAATTTTTTAAGTTTAACATAAATTCTAAATGTTGAAATGAGTTGGAAAATCATTGTGTCTCTTTCTCTTTTATTCATTTTTCCATGAAAAGTAATTATGGGAGGATAAGAAGTATTAATGACTTTAATTTCTTTCATCATTGCATCTTTTACAATAATATAATGATAGGACTTTGGGACCCTTTCCCACCTAATGATTAAATGTGCCTTTGATGGTTCAAGTTTTAAGAATCACTAATTATCATTATCCTTATCTTAATTATTCGATGGTCGGATGGTGAAATTGATTTGAAATCAATCTCCTCAAAAAAAGTTATGAACAAACACTAGTTGAAATTTGTGATTTTTTTTAAAGTTAATAAACATGAAAATGACATAACAGAACGAAGACTAAACAATTAATATTAATAAACAAGTTTTAAGATACTATTCATACGTTTGTAAACAATCATTAGTTGACCTAAATTATGTGGATACATTAGGGTCATAATTCAAAATTATTTTAGCTTGTTAATCCAAATAAATTATCTTAGAATTATTTTGGACATCATCTCATTCAATGTGAGGTCTATTTGAGACGAAATATTATAGGTTTTTCTTTTTTTCTTTATTTATTTTTTATAAGGAAAGATATAAATACAAGTGTATCAATTAAATTACCAAATCAAAAATACAAAACTTACAAGAAATATTTTATAGTGAACATTCTCTAAAATCTACTTATTGTTCTATTTAAATCTTATTACGATCACACATTCAAGCACGTTCATTTATTGAGTTGGGGTAAGGAAAATGGGCGTAGAACTATGTTTAAAGCACGGTTTTAGGGTTATTGCTATGAATTTTCACATCCCCATTATATATATATATATATATATATATAATCTTTTCTAAGATAATTTGAAAATTTATCTAATGGGCTTAAGTTATCAGTTTGGATTAAGTCATAAAAAAAAAGAAGAGGAAATTACAAAAAACCAGGTTTAAAGTTTAATAATGCATTAATCAGTTTCCATCAAAAATTAAACCCCCCACATATTAAAACCCTAATTCATTTTATTAAAACCCCAATCGCCCTCAGCCCCACCTCCCCAAGACCTGTAATTATTTCGGTACTTCCCCTTCCCTCCCTCCCTCCCTCCCTCCCTCTACACCCCCTCCCTCTCTCTTCTTCTTTACTACCAGATCACAACCGTAGGGGATGCCGCACTGGTGACGCCAGCTAACGGCGACTGCAGCATGACGTCGACATTCGGCGACCTCCTTTGTTCCTTCGGCGCCTTTGTACATTCGACTGCAACATAACAACAGATTACGGTGACTTTGCTCTAAGATCGCCTTTGTGCCTTCGAATCTGAGCGTTGTAGTGGCGATCTAAGTGATGTTTTTTGTGGTGTTAGTGGTGGTTTGATTGTGGAGGTGGCGGCGACGCTAGTGGTGGTGTAGTGGTTCGAGCTGCAATTTTTACAGTGACTTTGCTCGAAGATCGCCTTTGTGCCTTCGAATCTAAGCATTGTAGTGGCGATCTGAGGGATTTTTTTTGTGGTGTTAGTGGTGGTTTGACTGTGGAGGTGGCGACGACGCTAGTGGTGGTGTAGTGGTTCGATCTGCAATTTTGGGGAGTGGGGGGTTTTTGGTTTTTCGATCTAGTGGTGGTTTTCGTTGGAGGTCCAGGTGGGGTGGTGGTGGTGGCAGCGATCGACGATGATGATAGTGGTGCGGTGGATCTAGGCATGATATAGGCGGTGGTAGGCAAGCTTGGTGATTGGCTCGTGTGATTTGTTTGTGGCGGTATGTGCAGTGGTGTTACTGGTGCGGCAGTGGTGATTGTATTGATTTTGGTTGGCCAAGGGTGGGGTGTCCATGACCAACAATTCCCCGTCTGTGACCAACTATTTGGACGTTTGTCACCAATTATTTGGCTGATTTGTGACAAAAAATTAAGCGTCTGTGACTATAAAATAATTTGTGACCAATAAACTGTGATATGTGACCCATAAATAAAATGTGACCTGTAATTTGAATGATTTGTAACCTCGAAATAATTGATTTGTAACCATGAAATAATATGTGACCAATTAATTGATGATATGTGATCAGTAAATAAATTTGTGATCAATAATTATGAATCTGTGATCATTAATCACATAATTGTGACTTTGTTATATTTAATTAATAAATATTTTTAATTAACTATACCAAAACCTGAATTTTGTATTTTTAAACTTTGGACTTGATTTGCGAATTGGTACAAACAATATACCTGAGTTATGAACTTTTCCCTCAAAAAAATTGGTTATGTAGTTTTTAAATAAATTTAAATTTTTTATTAGAAATAATTATATAGAAAAAGGTCCCTGTTTTTTGGAATCAAATTGTCATCCCCACATAATGTAATTGACATACTAATTCATCAATATCCTTTTCCTAAAACATCGACCTTTTTCTTGATCATTTTAGGTATGAGGTTCATATTGTTGTAACTCATATATGAAAGCTTTGAATTATTTTGATAGTTTTATGTTTTTATTAGTTTATGATGATTTGAGATTGGTAGTTTTTCAATTAATACCTTAGATTAAGATTTCTATTGTGGTGGTTTAAGATTTTCTTATAGAATAAGGATTATATTTTCATCTACAAATAAAATCATATGAGTCTTCATAAAATTAGGTTTTAGTGAATGAAAAATCAATTATTCTCAATTATATGTCGATCTTCTGTATAATTAGTTAGTCTTTAATACCTAACTCTCTGGCATTTGTAAGTGAATCAATGAAAATTAGAAGACTGATCGTGATTTTGGTATATTATGCTCAACTCTCTTGCCATGCATACTGAAGACATTGACTTTATTTGCAAGATCTTTATCATTTAGAATCGGATAGCGCTACTTATATCCACAGTTTTTATATACACATCCACTTTTAAAAAGATTGTTGTATTATATTTTTTATCTTATGTAAATTTACCTAAATAGACATATATAAAGTTAAATAAAAATATTTATTGTTTTAAATTCACCCATTAATGTTTATTTTCATAAATTCTTTTAAACCTTTTTATATTCTTTTGGAGTTTGTTTTTAACTAAAATTATAATAATCATATGTAAAATATCATCTTAAATTAAAATCATAAAACTTTAATCATAAAATATCCTCCTCAATGGAAATTAAAAAAAAAATCAACACATTATTTGAGTTATAATTCGTTCATGATATGAAAACTGTAATTTTTTTTATGTTTTTTTAAGTTTTGATTTAACATATTAAAATATATGAGAAATTTCAAAATATATTTTCAATATCTGTCCAAATATTCTTATATTATAAAAGGAAATAAACATAAATTTATCAGTCGATACACAAAAAGCCAAAATTATGAGTTTATAAGCAAAAAAATTAATTAATATATGATTCGATGATGGATTTATTTGGTTGCGCTGTATACTCTTAAAAGAATCCTATAAATTTATAAAAAGAAATTTGTAACCTTTATAACTAAATATTAAAGTATCGACATGACAATATAAAAAATAAAAAGTAAGAATCAGATTAAATGTTTATATTGATTGGATGAATATAGTGATTTTTAAAATTATATTATGAATGTATTTATAGTGGGATGAATATACAAATTTGTATGGATATGTAATGTTTAAATGAATGAATTTAATAAGGACAATATTGAAATTTGACGGGAATAAAAATAGTAATTTTTTAATATTTTAATAGGGATGTACATTAAGTGTGATGCATATATGAAAATTGTGGATGTAAATAACAGTATCCATTAAAATCTGATGTAGCTCACATAATAAGTTTCTGTAAGCATAAAGTGCACATTTAACCCCAACCTTTAGCAAAAGTAGTAATAGCCTCTACAATCATTTTTTCGTCTGATTTTATCCCCCAAGCTTTGAGAAATTAGCAGATTTTGTCCCTATTGCAGTTTCCACCCAAAAATCCTTTAAAATGATGTAAAATGACAATCTTACCCTTTAACTCAAATCAAATGAAAATAAAATAAAACAATAGACAAAAAGAATAAGCAAAACACCCATAAAAATAAAGAAAAAAAAA
>NW_019242560.1:115454-117255 GCF_002742605.1 Olea europaea var. sylvestris | reverse complement strand
GTTCGAACAATTTGGATTTCATGGTTTTTACTTTAGTTCTTTAGGTTGTGAAACTCTAAAGGTAACGAGAAGCTTGTAACTTGGAAGTTAAAATCATGGTTTTTACTTTAGTTCTTTTTGGCTTATTGAGTCTGTTGATAGCAGTGAGAACCTTAGATCTTTGAAATTTTACACCAAACTATTTATAAACATTTAATTTTATTTTCAAAAGTCTTTGAATAGGTATATCTGTTCATTTTGACAATTACTTCAGACAGATATGTTCTTCATTTCAAGGGACACACTCAATATAGAAGACGAACTTAAAAAAGTATACAATTGATCGTAGATTATATTTTTATTTTTGTTTACAAAACCACATCTTTGAACAACAATAAAAAAGAAAAAATGGGAAAAAAAAAACGTGTGTAAGTGTCTCCGTGACACACTTGCGTGACACATGTGTGTCACTCAAGTGTGACACGGAGACACTCTCCGTGACAGTGTGTCACGGAGAGAGTTTCTCCGTGACACATAGCAGTATGTCACGGAGACACTTTCTCCGTGACACACTGCTCCGGGGCAGTGTGTTACGGAGAAACTCTCTCCTTGACACACTGTCACGGAGAGTGTCTCCGTGTCACACTTGATTGGGTTTTTTTCCTAATTTTCCTTCCAACCATTTGTCCTCATTGTTTATTAATTTTTTATTACCTGTTCAATATCTGTGCAAAGGAATCTGTTCGAATAGCATTATTGTATTTATCTTCTACAAGTCACGTGATATAATAAGATAAGATGTTACCACGTGTTCTATAATAGTAGGGCATTAAGATTCTTTTTTTTTTCTTTTTTTTTGACACTTTGAAATATTTTAATATTTATTTTTGGTTCATCGTTTCTCTCTTATTTTATAACGATTGTCACTACCATGAGTAGTCAATTTTAATATTTTCACCTTAAAATAATATCTTTTTGTTATAATTTGAACTTGTACTCACATCAATGTTGAGTTAATGAAAAGTATTTGAAGTTTATTTAGCTTATTGATCATTTATAAAGTGTTAGCATTTTGTAACTTTTCTATTATGAACTTAAGTTATTGAAGCAAGATTTGTAACACTAAGGGTCCATTTGTTTTGTGTTTCGATTTTTAATTTTGAGTTTCAAGTTCATTTTTTTATGTTCTATTTTAAGATTCTAAAAATGCATTTGGTTTGTCATTTGAAAATTTATTTCTCCAAACAGAAAACTAAAAATCACGTTTGTTTTGAAATTTTGCAAAATTATTTTATTATATTTTATTATTTGGTTATTTAGTAAATAAAAGAACAATTTATGATGCTATATTATTAAGTATTATATACATTTTAAATTTGGTGAAATTTATAATATTTCTTCTCACTAAAAATTAAATAAAATAATGATAAAATAATTTCAAAATGTAGGAAATAAAAATAAAAACTGTTGGATGGTCTTAAAATATTTTTGTCTGTATTCATTTTAAATGTTTTGTAAATTTTTTTATATAAATAATCATTAAAAGCTAGAAATATTTTTATTTTTCTTGGAATTTTTATAATATTTTTTTTTCAGAATTTTTTATATTAATGTTAGAATTTTTTTTTTTTTGAATTTTAGATTGTATTTTTTCAAATTTTTATTTTTTTATAATTTATCAATCTTATTTTTTTTTAATTTTTATTTTTCAATTTTTTTTATTTAAATGCTTTGTTTTCATGTTTTGACTTTGTGTAGAATTTTCACTAAAAACTCACAAAACATCAAAAATGTGTTTTAAATTTTATGTTATAAATTTAAT
>NW_019242560.1:111188-115438 GCF_002742605.1 Olea europaea var. sylvestris | reverse complement strand
CAGGGCACTTCTCCACTGGCAAAGGACGGAAGCTGTCAAACCTGGCAGAGCAGAGGTCGTGAGTTCGAAACATGGGGCTCTTGGAAGGCAAGAATTTATTCTTGGAAGGCAAGGGAACATTTGGAAGGCAAGGATTTATTCTTGGAAGGCAAGTGGGAACTTGGAAGGCAAGGATTATTCTTGGAAGGCAAGGTGCAACTTGGATTGGCTTGCTTGGCACTTTGTCAGACCAGGTGGGGAGCGCTCGGACCCTGGCTAGTTGGAGGCACATCCTGCGATTAACCGGACTGTGTGAAGAGGGGCCGGATCACAGACCCAAGGATTAGTCTAGAATAGGACACCTTGTAAAAAAAAAAAAGAAAGAAAGAACAAAAGTTAAAAATTCACACACTATACTATAACGTACAATCTAATACTACGTACTAAACACACACGAAAATCTTGGTCGAGATTGATGTCAACATATTAGAATTAAAGTGTGAGAAAAGGGGTAGTAATTTGTATGATAATGGGACATTGAGATCTAAAGCATTGACATTGCCGAGTACCTTTCTGTTCTGAAAAGAGAAGTCGCTGTAATGGTTTAGCATTTTTTCCTCAAGTTGTTGGTAAAGTGGGGTTGCACATTTCTATTGCCCAACAGCTCAAAAAAGGGTATCTCTATATTCATAATTGTGTGTGGCAAAATTTTGTAATCATGTTTAGACATGTTATTATTCTTATTTATTATAAGAATAAGAATATATTTATTTTGATGATAATATTTGATTAAGCTTAAAAGTACGATATAAGTAAATTATAAAATAAATAAATTTCATTTATCAAAGTTGGAAAAAAAAATTAAATTTTTTATCTTGATATCAAGGTAAGAGTCACTTATAAAATAATTTTTTTTAATTAAAGTAAAACGTTTAAACTTATTTAAAAACAAAAAGTTTCGTAGAATTAATTTTTTAAAGCTTAACCAAACATGAATTAAGTATATCTAGCAATCAGAAATTATATCAAGTTCTGTTAAATTTTAATGGGACATGAAGTAGTAACTGCATCGATTTTTTTATTTTTTATTTTTTGAAATTTGAAATATTAGAAAATAGTCTTCTAATGGTTATAGAGCATGACCGCGACTGCTAAAGCTAAATTACAAGTAAAAACTAATTTTAAGAAACTTATAATTTTAATACATATTTAATTAGGTTACTTTTATGATTGAACAAGAAAAGTTATTAATTTTGAAAGTAACTGTTACCCTATCAATAAATTTTTTTTAATTATCATCTATTTTAATCAATAAATATTAACTTTTTTTTCTAAACCAAACTTATAATTTGCAAGAATGAAGAATGATGGTAAATATAACTTTGGTAGGCCATGATCCATGGCATGCCTTTAGACAAAATTATGTCTAGTTACTTCTTTTTGTCCTCTGGTATCATACATTATAAAGAGAAATTGTAATGATACTATACATTTTTAACTTTGTTGCGAAATAATTAGGTTGCTAGTGGGAATTTATGGTGTATGGCAAGTTTACAAGATTAGTGCATGTTAAGTAAATGCTTCTTGGATATTGCTTTCATTCATATCGTGAAATGTCTTTCTAGATGTTCGTTAATGGTCTAACTATTTATGTATATTATTTGGGCACGGTAAAGTGATAGGTATTGAAAATCAAGTGATCCACATGTTTGGCATATTGTTATTGTCTAGTTTGGTAAAGTTATCGGGGCAACACATACAATTATGTTGAGTATTGTATATCAAATTAACATGACTTACAAGTTCATTAATTAAGAAATTCTATTTTGTCCAACCTCAAATAACCGACCTTTCAATTGTGTCATAAATTCTTTTAAAAAGATTAATTTTAAGAATAATGATGACAATGCCTTTCATACCCACAAGGAAGACTAACAGGTCAAGGGACAGTCTCAAGTATACACTTTCTATAGAACGTAGACCTCCCAAAAGATAGAACATAAAAGAGAAATAGCTAATATTTTTTTTGCTTGAACAACTTAATTAATTAAATATCTTACTCTAAAAGAAATAGCACGAAATTAAGTACTAAAATCCAAACATGCCCCTTACATACCATCAGCCCATATGAAAAATTAAGAATATTTTTTTTTTCCGATTTTGATCCGAATATTTGTGTTACCCTAGTTGTATTTTAAATCCCAACCCAAGCTCAATGCTCAATTATTCGAATTTTGCTAAAGAGTCTACAATTGTTAAATACTCTTTTCGTAACATTCATGAAACACAAACATCTCCTTGTCAAATTAAGTATTTTATTTAATGCATGTTTGACTAAATTTACTTCTAATAATTAAGTAAATTTTGTAATAAATAATTTGTATTAATCAGATCAAAAAATAAATTACTTATTTTAATAGTTAGAGACACTGCATGTTTTGCCAAGCTTAAAAGTAATTAATTTTTTAACTCTATATATGTTTTCATATATTACTTATTTATGCTTATAAAAAATAAAAAATCTTATTTTGACCATGAAATAGATGTTATGTTCAAAATAAATAACTCGCTCTAGATTTGATCTTGTCAATAAAAATAATATTTGTTAAAATTTATTTACTTGTAAATCGATCTATATAAAGGTATATTCTTGAAATTGAACCAAACATGATCATGAATTAAATCTAATTTCTTCGGACCATCTTAGTCGATTTTTCTCGTTTTAGATTCATTATAAAATATAATGATATAGAATATTGGTGTCCACACCAAATGTTATTTTGACACAATAACATCTATTTTCTAATGAATTATTACTGATTGCATGTTTCAACCACAACTTTCAGTTGTTTGGAGAGGTTGATCATCAAAGTTATTTAAAATAGTATTCAATTATAATTTTTTAATTTTTCATTGGTGGATATGTATCATTTGCTTATTTCGATCATGATTCGGTCAATTTATATTTTTTAGGTAAGCGTCGATTTTCTATTTCATAAGAAAAGATAAAAGGTTCTAGTATGACATCTCAGGATTAGACATCTATTATTATTATTATTATTATTATTATTATTATTATTATTATTATTATTATTATTTCATCGAGTATCATACACTATTTGTTGTGAACGTCATGAGTTCAACCTCCTAAACTCGATCTCTTATGACATAAGTCATTTGAAAATTTTAAATTTCAGCCCATTTTAAAATTATTTTCTAGCTACGCCATTGCCCTTACATAAAGACTTAATTAACTCAATTTATTACATATTAAGTGTGGATATTTGACTGTCAAACACCAAAAAGAAGATGATAAGGAAAGTCAACTCTTAGTATGTATCATAGTAGGAAATAGAAATTTATTTATAGAAACAATAAGCCATTCTTCTTGTGGAATCATTGCATAGTCCATTATCCTTGAGATGGATAGACAAATAATTACTATGGATAAGATGGGGCTGAAAGCTCATGATAAAAATCAAATGAAAGATGTGATAAAAAAAAAATGTAGAATTTTGATTTGATCTATGCTACAAGTTGTCTTATCACTTGCAAGTAGTTAGTACGTCTTTTATACGCCAGCATTATTATAGGATTATTTAAGACATGATATTATAGTGTATTCAGTATAGCAAATACAATTTGAATTTCTTATTCATCTTTATTCATATTTTATATAATCCAATCTAGCATACATCTCAATAAATTATTTTTACAATGTTTAATGAGATTATAAGATTGGATATGATTAAAGAGAGAGATATGGTGTCTATTGTTCAATCCATTACAATGTTCATGACACGTCATACTATAATTCTTTAATATCAATGCACCTAAGTTTTGTTTATTTGTGGTGGAGATAATTTTGATGGTGCTTTGGTGGGCCAAGCTGGTTTAATGGGCTTGGTAAGAACGTAAATGGACATCGATAATTAGAGTTCTGAATATTGAAATGAATGGACGCAGATAAGGGAAAATTTCATATTTAAGAAATTAAGCCCTTGAGTCTCATTCTTTTGAAAAAATGTATTTTTTCACAGTATTTTGATATCATTTTAACTAAATATGTTTTAATAAAATAATATTACACATAAATTCAAAAAATTTTCAAATTTTTTAACCACACATTTTTTATCAATATACTATTCAAAAATTCATTATTTCCCCCATAATGGAGCTCAAACAAGGGCTACATATGACTCATTTCAAAATTAAAAAAGATGGTCGAAAACTTCAAAAATCATATATTGATTAAATTATATATATATATA
>NW_019242560.1:108781-109536 GCF_002742605.1 Olea europaea var. sylvestris | reverse complement strand
CCCCACAAGCCATCCCACTTACAACCACCTCACAACTGCCTCCAATAGCACCGTCGCCAAAACCACTACTGCCATCTCCTCACTAGTAGCAACATCACAATCTCAAATGTTCCAACATCCACCACTAAAAAAACTATCGCTACTTCACCACCACCGCAATAACAGTGATGAGGACAACCACGACAAAACACAACCAAAACCATAACCGCAACCTTGCAGTGCTGCCAACATCATCGCCACCACCACCATATGCACCATCACTGCCAGATCCCCATTGATTTTCAATACACCAACCAACTAATTTTCATCACCATTAGATCCCCATTTTCATCAACTACATTTTCACATCAACTGCATTTTCGGTACACTCACCTAATTTTAGTACCAGGTCAATTGCATTTTTAATGCCCACGTCACCATTTTCATCAACACCCAAAAAATGATTTCCATCAACTATATTTTCGCTACACCCACCTCCGCCATCATATCTAGTTCCTTGGACGCTTTACATCCACTGTATCTTTGTCAGTCGTTTCTTCGGGAAATGTAACCACCACTAGAATTTTTGCCACCACTGCCACTACCATTTCATTCATCACATCAAGAAAGACCAGTTCAACACACATCCATCAACGAGTTGCCAAACAAAAACACCAATAAAGACCCATTCAGTACACACTAACACCACACCATCGCATCGTTGCTGCTTCGTACACAGCGGCGAAGACGTCATCATCACATCATGCGTGCAACAA
>NW_019242560.1:91804-96244 GCF_002742605.1 Olea europaea var. sylvestris | reverse complement strand
GCATCATGCAATTTAATTCATTCGAGTATTTTACTTGTAAAGTGTTACCCACAACGAGGAAAAAATTATTCAAAACACATGTAGTCGCGTAACAAGTTGTGGCAAAGACCACCTTCTATGAACAACAAGATTGTTCTCCAAGAAGGTATATATAATATCTAGCGTGTTTAAAGCGTTTGATTGATTATTACCTTATTCCTTCTAGCTAAATTTACATCCCCATTCAGAGTTATTTGAATTCAATTTTCCGAACAATCCAAATTTTGACCCGAAATAATATAATTCGAATAATATAATACGACAAACGTGAAACTATAAAAAATTATAAATTGTTACAAGTTTGTCCATTTAACCTCTAAAAGATAAAATAATTTTAAAAATTGATTCAGTCTTACAAGTTATCTAATCAAATTAATTAACCCCTCAATTTTTTACTCCAAAAATCTATTCCGATGTGTTTGCTTGACACAAATTAATTACTTTAACTGTGAGATTAAATATGACTAAATTGCCAATTGCAACTATGAAAACGAAGTTGTATTGACCATGACTCACGAATTTCAATTTATAATAGGCATTCAAAGAAGACCCGTTGTTGGCCTTTTTTTTTTTTTTGGAAATTCAACTTTTATTTTTTATTGTATGAGCAATTTATATTTATATATTAATTTTTTATGTGCCACAGATTAATAAAGTATAAGCGATTTTTTTAATTAATTATCAATTCATATTACCCGAAACTAAAGAATATATATAGTATATATTAAAAAATTGATATTAACATTTAGCCCATTAATATATAATGAAGATAATGAGAATTATTTTCCATCTTTTTTATGCTATTTTTAACTTTTTTTATTATTATTTTTTTCTTTTATTTTATTTGTGTGAACCTAGATTTTGTGAATGATTCTTTTTCTTGATAAAAGTAGAAATTCAAGCCTAGTTATAAACGCGTCTTTTCTCGCATCATATTTTGCCGTGGCTTTATACAAAAAGGGGTTTCTTGATTAGGGTAGAATAATAGACCTTGTATGATTAGATTCATATCGAATCCTCATTAGTAAATTGCAAATTGTGAAGTATTCAAATGGTTGGTACCAATATACATTGTGTTAGTGGCTTAGTGCCATTGATAATGCCAAAACTCTTACATCGAGGCGGAATGCAATTGACACTACGCGAGAATTTAGAATTCGAGTAGTGTCGAGGTTGTAAATGAGTTGGTAAGTGAAGCAATTGGAAAAGAAACTAATCAATTGGCTCTTAAATTGAGTTTGTGGACAAAATCTCGCGGAATAAAAGATGGAGGATCAAAATTGAGGAGAAAATCCGTTTTGAAGCAATTGGAAAAGAAAATAATCAATTGGCATAACTAGGTTTTTATGCCGTCAAATTATTAATGTTTACTTAACTTATGTTAATTTTCTTTTGTTTTTAGTTATGGACCTGTTTTAAAGCAATTGGAAAAGAAAATAATCAATTGGCTATTAAATTGAGTTTGTGGACAAAATCTCAGGGAATAGTAAGTTTTGAAGTCGGACTCTAATGTATTGTATCATGAAATAATATTTGTTGAGAATCAAGAATATCGAGATAACCAAATTCATATACTTCTTAACTTGATATAGTTCTTTCACGCTATCACAATTTTTAGAACCTCGTAAGTCATTAAGAAACTTAGAGGGAGATTTTTTCTCGATCAAGTCCTTGTACGTGAGAGTGCGACACAGATCAAGAAGGAGAAAAGTGGGGGTTAAAAAAACATTAAAAAATCATTAAACTCGCTACCTTACTGTGTCATCGTGAATAATTTATTTCTCTCCAACAGTATTATAGCTAGTTTGATTTAATCACATACTGGTTTATAAACACCATGGACAGATAATAAGAACTACATTTCTTAAAATTTAATATTAGTAGATTATCGATTTTAGTATTTATGTAATTTTCAAACAAATAGACAGAAAATACCATGTTGTCAAGTTCCAATAAAAAATTATGCAGCTAATTAATCTAATGACAAGAATGCCCTATATTAATAACAATATGTATTGTCTGTATTTGTAAAATTATTTAGTAATTTTCGACTTTATGAAAATCACGTCTGTTTGGCCTCCATTATTTAAAATTTTAATGGTTGGAATTATTTTTATTTTTTGAAAAATGTGTCTTTAAAAAAGAAGATATAAACTTTGGAATTACGTGTAATATTATTTTATTGAAGAATGTGTGGTTGATAAAAAAAAGAAAAAATAAATTATAATTTTAATGGGGACCAAACAAGGCCAAATAATCACATTACGTTACTTTTAAATAAACCGTTGAAAATAAGATATTGACAATTAAAATGCCGTCATCCTTTTTTATTTGAAATTTTATTAATTTTTTTGTTGTTATCTATAGTAGTGTTTTTGGGAATATCAATATCATAGAATGTCATTGATGAAGATTTTTTTTTTCTTTTTTCTTTTCTTACTTGAATTCTAAGAATATTTTCAAAAAAAAACTCTCTAAACACAAAATATTCTATATTTTAGAGAGTCCTTAAAAATAAGCTCTAAGAGACTTTGTTTTAACTTTTGTTTCTAGAGTCTCTTGTAATGACTGCATGAAAAATCTATCACGGTATTATTGCCAATTAAGCAATTTTCTTTTATTTTTGGAACGACACTTGAAAAATTTTGATGAACGGTGCAAGCAAGCAAGATGAATTGAGCTTCCGGCTCAAGCTGGCTGAATTGAAAAGGTCTTACCATCCTTCCTTTGTCCAAATTTAGCAGTTTTTCTTCAATATTGGTTCTCCATTATATGCATCACACATGTATAATCACAGTAGGAATTTAAGTTTTTAACACTATAAATTTCGATCGTTCTATCAACTATCGCAATAATAAAAGTTATAAACAGTAAATAGTGAGTAATGGAAAGATATTAAAGGGTCAATAGCTCAGATAATCTTGAAATGACCGTTCAACTAAGGAAAAATGGGGAAATACATGAAATTGACCGAAATAGGAGAGGCCATTTTCCATAATGACCCTTAACTTTTCCAAACATTTGAAACTACCTAAAATACCCTTAAACAAATATTAAAAACAACCTACTTCATAATAAAAATTTTCTATTTAAGTCCTTAAAAAATTAACAAGTAATTTTTTTAAAATTTTGAAAAAATTATTAATGAATAATTATAAAATGGAAAAATTCAAATATAAGAGAGGACCATATAATATAAAAAAAGGTTGTTAAAAATAAAAAAGAAATTAAGTTTGAAAAAGAAATTGATAAAATAGGATATCAAGAACAATTATATGCATCACAAGAAATATTAAAATGTTTCAAAGAAAACTTATTAGAAAATTTTGCTAAAAGAATTGTACGATCAATAATCATAAAAGATATACAAGATATCATAGATAAATTAAAAAAAAGGAAGAAAAATATCTCAAAATATGATATACCCTTTAGAACAGACATAGATATGATAACAGATATTGATATTATAAATTCTCATACATTACTAGACTTTGAAGAATTACTTAAAAATTTATGAGAAGACCAATAAAAAATAGATTACCACAAACATATAAAAAATTAGTTTTTAACCTTACATTAAGATTTTATATACGCTTAATAACAAATAAATTAACTAAAAAAAAATAAATTTTTTTTTAGAATATTAGAATATTAGATTTGTGATTATTAGATTATTAGATTTTTGTTCGCTCATAGTAGCACACATTCTGTTGGTATCAGAGCCAGAGAGATCATGAGAAAGTATATAAAAATAAATTCCCTAAAAGATATTGAAAATAAATAAAATTTATGATTTTAGAACTTATTGAAACTTATAAAAATAGACTAAGGTATCAGATAAAATATAGTTCTAATATAAAAGGCTATATAGAAGAAGATAATATAGTTGGAACATATAGTAAAGACATAAAAGAAGTATTAGAAATTTTTAGAGTAATTAAAAATTTACCTTTAGAACTAAAAGAAAAAATAATTAAAAAGATATTATTTGAAGAATATAAGCACATATATATATTAGGAAAAATTCAGAGCGAAATAGATTTCATAATAATTTGAAAAAAAAATTATTATGGAAATCATAAAAATAAATAATTATTATCAATGTATTGAAGAAAAAGGATGTTATATATTTTTCAACCCTACCCCTAATAAATTAAAAATAATAACATTACATATAACTAGCAATTTACCTAGAGAAATAAAGGAACAAATATTACATAAATTAATTGTAGGAATTATCAAAGATAGACGTACATATGAAATAATTATCGAAGTATTTGAAAATGAATTATACCATAGAGAAATATTTGAATCATCATAAAAGTATAATGAAAGAAACTAAAAATATTTTAGAAAGAAAGTTAAGAAGAATAAGATTAATAAATAATAAAATTTTAGATG
>NW_019242560.1:90466-91603 GCF_002742605.1 Olea europaea var. sylvestris | reverse complement strand
TGAGTATATAGCATTTTATTATTGTCAATCAAAAAATCGATAAAAGAAAATGTCAATCAGTGAACATATGGAAGAATTAAAACATTTAATAAGAACATTAATAAATGATGTACAAAAAATAAAGAATGAAATAAAAGAAGCAAGAAATGATATAAATATATTGAAACTTGAAGTCAGAAAATTAAAAAAAATGAAGAAAAAAATAATAAAATAGATAAAAAATTTATAGAAAATGAAATAACCAGGATAGGGAAAAAACATATTGAAAGAAAAAAATATAATAATAGAAACAGGAAGCATGGATGATGAGTTTAGAAAAAATATATTATCTAAAATAATAGAAGAAGAGGAATCTAGAGAAAAAATGTTAGGTAAACAAAAAATTGAAGAAAATCAAGACAAAGAAGATGAATGAAAAATTAGATCTACTTATAGATAATTTTGATCATTTAAACTTAGAAAGTATAGATGATGAATACCAAATCTTAATGAATACTGGAGGAGGACCTAATCCCGTAGGAACCTCTAAACAAGAATCAATAGATCCAGATGAAAGTTATGCTCCGATGTATAATAAACCATATAGACAATTTTATGATAAAATAAGAAATAAACAACCGTTCAAAGGAAATAAATATAGTAATAGATTTGAATTAAATAATAATTATGATAAACCTATTAATCATGGAGGAACAAAATTAGACTTAGATTGCAAAATAGATACTAAGAAAGCCTTAATAACTTTGGCAGACTCAATGATATTATTCTTTTTATATAATAAAGATGATACATGGGAAAATACTGAAAGGAGAATAAATTTTTTAATTGTATCTTTTGAAGGAAATGTTAGAAATTGGTGGGAAGGAATTAGTAGTGATACAAAATCATTAATAAAAGAAATGTACAAACAGAAATAATAAAGTCAGATAAACTAGGAATAGAAAGATTAGTAGAATATATTGTAGATGAATTCTTAGGAGAAAATTGGTTAAGAAATTATGAAGAAGAAGCAATACGAGAAAAAGATAATGCAAGAGTTAAGTTAATTAATTTAACAATTTGTGATATGTGTAAAATTAAAGAATATACTTGTGAATTCAAAAATTACTATTATACTCAATTTTATAGTAATGAAAA
>NW_019242560.1:84513-90402 GCF_002742605.1 Olea europaea var. sylvestris | reverse complement strand
ATTACCAGGTTCATGGGAAATATATTTTAAAATAGAATTTGAAAAATATATTAAAGAAAATATGGGAATATCTAGAATATTAGGATAAAAAATAAAATTCCTGTTTGAAAGACTTGCATATATATGTCAACAAAGACAATTACTGAAAAAATCTGGAAAATTAACTATAATATATTGTGAAGATATGAAAAAATCTACAAGATGGGGATGTAATTCTGAAAAAAGAAATAAAAGAAAATATAAAAACAGAAAGTTTAAAAAATACAGAAACTTTAGGAAAAAATACATAAAACCTGGAAGGAAATATTATAAAATGAAAAATAATATACAGAAAAATAAAACTTATAAGAAAGATAAAAAAAACAATGTAAGTGTTGGAATTGTGGAGAAATAGGCCATATAAGTCCTAACTGCACAAAGAAAAAAGTGAAAATATTACAAAAGGATTATTTTGAAATAGAAAATGAATTAAGTGAAATATCTGATATTGAACGTTACAATAATCAAGAAGTATTTATAAGTGAAGCAGATTCAGAAGATTATGGATCAGAATCTGAATAGAGAAATTGAAGAAATAGAAAATAATAACACAGAAATCCAAGATTATGAGGGAATAGATGGTTATGGATTAAAAATAACTTTTGATAATAATAAATTTAAGAAAATACAAAAGTTATCCTTAGATTTGAAAATAGGAAAATGGGAAATTCTAGATAGAATATGGAGAAGAGAAAGAATAGCAATAAATGAATACCATAAGATTGAAAAAACTAAAGATGTTAGGACTACTCAAGGAACATATAAAATAAACCTTTTAACAAAAAATACAGTATCAGAATTATTATAAAAAATAAGTAAAAAATATAGTGAAAAGATCCAATATGTTTATTTAGCAGGAATACAAATAATGTTTAAATCCTTATTTAGGGAAGGAATAGATTCACCATTTACTGTAAGTCTACATGATGGAAGAATTATAAATCTGGAAGATGGTTATTTAAGAACTATAGAAGGAAATTTAGCATATCAAAAGTTAATATTTACTTGTTACCCAAAATATTTTGTCTCGTTGAAAGATAAAAACTTTAATGAAGTCTTAGGATTACATTTCAAATTACATAGAAATAAT
Source organism: Olea europaea var. sylvestris (assembly GCF_002742605.1). NCBI lineage: Eukaryota > Viridiplantae > Streptophyta > Magnoliopsida > Lamiales > Oleaceae > Olea > Olea europaea. The sequence goes on along the minus strand of NW_019242560.1, from coordinate 89,273 downwards.
ATAATGGAACCAGGAGATCAAATTATGACTATGGAATATAGGGCATTATACACATTTACTAATTCTAATTATGAGAATATTTATTCTAATAAACCATATATAGAAATTCATAAGGAATGTAAGGATATTAGTAAAATAGTGAAATCAAACAAACAAATAAATCTTATCCCAGAAGAATATATGAATTTAATATAACTAAAAACAAGCCTAAAATTACAGAGTTAAGAGAAGAAGAAGATTATAAAATAACATTTTATAATGGAAGGTTGATAAAAAAATAAAAAAGTCTTAAACTACCTAATAAAAAAGAATATTTAGGAGAAACTAGTGGTATAAAAGAAATAAAACCTCATGAAAATATTGGAAATATGAAAATAGAAGGAAAATATTTCAATGGTAGAAGGTATATAAAAGGACCAAATATATTGATAGATACAGGAGTTGGTGAATGTCATATGGCTGCAAATAAAAATGAAGGATTAATGATTTACAAGATAGAACTATATGAATACAGGAATTTTGATGGACAACTATATATTACAGAATTAAAGGTAAAGGTACCAATAAAAATAGGTGGGATTGATCTTTTAGTACCATGTTATTTGGATGAAAGTATGGATATTGAACCTCATATATTATTAGGAATGAGTTTCTTAAATGGATTAGAAGATTATAGTATAAAAAGAGAAGGATTATATATAACTCATAAAGAACAAACTACATTATTGAAAATAGGAAATGAATGAATAATCAAATAAGTTTTCCATTAGCAGTATATATACAAGTTACTATAGTAGAAACAAATATAACAACTTGTGCCTTAATTGATACAGGAAGTGATATAACAATTTTTAAAAATTTCTTAAGAAAATCATGGAGTAAAAACAGTAAAATAAAAATAACATGAGTGACTGGAGAAAGTACTCAAATAATTGATAGTGTTGAAAAAGTTAATATAATACTTGGTAGTAAACAAGTTATAATAAATAAAGTATATAATTATAATAAGTTAGAATGTGATATATTATTAAGAAATGATTTTATCCAACAATTTCAATATTATAAACAAAATAATTACATGACAATGTTACAAGCACTTGTGCACATCTATTAAAAATACCAAGAGAATTTAGACCCTACAGAGTTCAGCCAGCCCAGCGTGGTGATAAATGGAAAAAACGACCAATAGTACAAGATGAACTAAAAAATAAAAAACTATCATATAAAAAGATCCTAAAAACAGAAATAGAGATAAATATAGAAAAAATCATAGAACAATTAGAAAAAATTTATGGAGAAAACTCATTATTATTTTGGAAACCATATCACCCTAAAACTAAAATAGAATTAACAGAAAATGTTATAATAAGAGTTAGACCAATGATGTATACCTTACAGGATATGCAAGAATTTAAAATTCAGATAAAAGAACTATTAGAACAAAAACTAATTAGACCCAGTAATGGACCTCATAGTAGTCCAACTTTTATGGTTATGAAACATTCTGAGTAGATTAGAAGAAAAGTTAGAATGATAATAAACTATAAGGAATTAAATAAATATACTAAATTTGATGGTTACTTTTTACCAAATAAAGAAGTCCTAATAAATCTTGCAAAAGGAAAACAATATTATTCCAAATTTGATTGTAAATCAGGATTTTGGCAAATAAAAATGGAAGAAGACAGTATACAATATACAGCTTTTAGTACACCTCAAGGAAAATATGAATGGTTAGTTATGCCATTTGGTTTAAAAAATGCACCACGAATACTTTAAAGAAAAATGGATAATATATTCAAAAAATATAATTATTTTCTTATTGTTTATATAGATGATATATTAATATGCTCTAATAATAAAAAGAAACATAGGAATCATTTATTACAATTCATAAATGAATGCAAAAAGGAAAGAATTGTACTTTCTAAAAATAAATCTATAATTGAGAAACAAGAAATAGATTTTTTGGGATTATCAATAGATAGAAAAGGAATAAAATTACAAACTCATATATCTAAAAAGATAGAAAACTTTCCAAATGAATTAAAATCCAAAGAACAAATAAAAATTTTTCTAGGATGTCTAAACTATGCTGAAAGATTTATTGAAAATCTCTCAAAAAAGAGACATAAGATACAAATTCTACTTAAAAAAATAAATACTAAAGGTTGGAATAAAGAACATACTGAAATTGTTAAAGCATTAAAAGATGAATGTAAAAATTTATTAAAACTAAGATTATCAGATGAAAAAGATAATTTAATTGTTAATACTGATGCCTCGGATAAATATTGGGCAGTTATATTAAAAACAGATTTAAATGAAATATGCAGATATTCATGTGAAACTTTTAACCAAGCAAAAATAAATTATACTACTCATGAAAAAGAATTGTTAGCAATTATTAGAGGAATAAAAAAGTTTTCATTATTCCTTTTATCTAAAAAATTTATTATTGAAACTGATAATTCTCAAGTTGTAGGACTTATTAGAAATAAGTTACTTATGGAACCTCAATATAGAAGGTTACACAGATGGCAAGCATATTTATCATTCTACAATTTTGATATTTTTCATATTAAAGGAATAAATAATTATCTTGCAGATTTTTTGAGCAGGAATATCGAATTTGGAGATGGATAATATCAAAAATTCATTAATAGATGTCAACAGACGAATGGAATTCCTCATGAAAGAATCAGAAGATATGAAAATTCGAATTGAGCAATTAGAGCAAATGGCAGAATCTATCCAACAAAATGTCAGATTGTTGGTGGAAATCTCTAATTCTCATTCCAAATATACCAAAGAATTGAATGACATAATTGTTGATATTACTTCACAATTCGAGTCATTAAATACCAAACAGGAAATACCAATTGATACAATCTCAAAAATACGAACAGGTACACAGCCAGGAAGCAACAGTGGACCCAACAATATCAAACGAGACATAGCAAGTCCCCGAAAGGTGACGATAAAAAATGGCGATGAACATACAAGAGTTATGAGAATCAAAATTGATGAAGATGATGATACCCCTTTATCATCAAAAGAAGAAGAATATAGATCATTTGCCAAAATTGTTTATGAATTAGAAGAAAATGAATCATATTTTATTGCAGTGGGAGATCATGTTTATCCCAAATTAATAATTACCAAAGATGCAGACCCTTTCATGATCAAAATGGCAGCAGATTATGGATTTCTGGATTTGATCTATCCAGGAAAAGATTTAAAAGAAATTGAAAAATTTGATGATATATTCAGGGCAGAAGTTTCAAAATTTGCCCAAGGGAGATCAATTTATATCAAATTTTATTCAATAAGTCCCGAGGTTGATGAAAGGATATACTATCCTGCTGAACATATTATTACAATTGGATATGTTGGCCGAGATTTCCAGATTGAAGTTGGCCGAAATAATAAACCATTGCCTAAAATCAATAAATTATGGATAAAATCTCGAAGAGTTTTGGGGATGAAAGTTCTTTACAACATTGCAAAGAACTTATATGACAAAAAATTCAGATGCTTGTGCCAATATGAAGGATGGACACTCCTTACGAATAATGGAAAAGAAAAATCTACTATTTTGAAAGAATATATCCAGAAATTTGATACTCATCAAATTAATGGAAGTCCTATAATAATCCAAGAATCATGCAGATTGAGGGAGTGCCCCACATGCAGACAAGATTAAAAGATTGATTCTTCAAGATAAAAGATGAATGAAAAAAAATAAAAGGGGACCTACCACTACCAAAGCATCTAGACAGCTGCATATGGAGCCAAAGATGGAGAGGCAATAATAGAGGAAAAGATGTCCCTTTGATGAAAAAGTAAAAAACGCATGTGAAAATGTAGACCCCAGGAGGAAAAGAATAGAGAAGCATGTGAGCATTTTTTCAAATTCTGATGTATGCAATGATGTAATAGACCAATAATAGTAAGTTTGAGTCATGTATAAATAGAGGTCTTTGGGAGAGAATGGAGCATCTCGAGTCAGAAACCATTCTCTTTCTTTAAGCTTTGTTTTAAAACCAGTTTTTCTGGAAACCCCTTATATACAATAGAAACCTTTTATAAACCATTATATAAATAAAATTTCAATCTTTTGATATCAGAAAAATATGAGTTTCTAAACTTCCTATCCCATAGATTCTTGATAAATTGAAGAAGATAATCTCTTTCTTACTTTAACAAAGAGAGAATTTTCTTTACTTAAGATCCTTATTCTTAATTTTAAGAAAAGATACAGTGAGGGCAAGAACCTGAAATAGCAGAATTCCCATTGAGACTAAAGGCCGATTGAGGGAGCAGTTTGCAGATTCAGAGCCTGAAGGTCACTCGGTTCTAAGAATACAGATTTAAGATCAAAAGTAAGGTAAAATTATTGTCTTTGTTAAATTTAGAAGGAATTCTTCTAATATCTTGAAAGAATCGTAGGGATTATTACTTATCATGTTTGCAAAAACTTATCTATCATGTTATTATTATCATAAAGCTTGTAAGGAATTATCTATATGATGCCAGGCTATACAATTAAGGGACTAGATAATCTGTTAGAAAGACTATTAGAAAAAATAAAAAGTATTTTTTTTCAACTTGAAACTATGGATATATCGTCTAAGGAATATGATAATCTTAAAGAATTATATGACAATTATATTACAAATTATGCTAATTTATTATATCAAAGGATGGAACTATATATGAAAATTCAAAATGAAAGAAATAGAAGAATTTTGGAACTA
>NW_019242560.1:57524-82432 GCF_002742605.1 Olea europaea var. sylvestris | reverse complement strand
TCAAGAATTTCAATCATTATTTTCTTCCATAGCCTGAAAAGGTGCAACGTTTGCAAACCCTTATAACCCCCAAATACACTATTTCATTGCACCACTAAATCACGCCTCATTTTTTCGCGCTTCTCTCGCAATATTATTGTTCATCTCCTTGCTTCTCTGCTACGTAACTCTGAAAAACTCTATTTCGTCCCTAATGGCTGCTTCACAATCCCAGTCTGGTGACTCCTTCAGTTTCGAAGACTTTCAGAAACTCCTTACTCGGCCATATATAACTTCGAACTTCCTTGTACCAGCCAATGTCAAACTCAATGAATTCTATCTAGGTCCTTTATTCAACAATGCCGAGGCCATCGAACAAGCGACGGTCGGTCAGCTGTTCTCTTATACTCAAGGTCCTCCGTTTCTAAATTCTTTGCCGCTGGGGCCACTTCGCGACAGAGGTATTCGCACTTGGCTTAAATCTAATGTCGTTTTCTGTAGATGGCATGCTCGCCTTGTAGACCATGGTTCTACTAAGGCAATATTTGATAATGCTGGGATTTCTAATTTGTTAGAAATCTCTGTTCAACCCCCTATTTTTTATTCAGCACTTTTTCCAATCGCTTTAAGTTTTTGGTCTTCTGAGTATAATACTTTTGTTTTCCCTCTTGGTCCCATGTCCATTACCTTAAGGGATGTTGGGGCCCTAGTAAATCTGCCATCTTTGGGCGATACCATTTTCCCTGGTATTTTGATTTATAGTGTCGCCCCAAAATTTGATAGAGGCCTCACCGAATCTTATTCAAGCCTGCAAACCCTTCATAACCACTCGAGTGCTGAGCCTTCCCATACTGAGCGAGTGGCCTTTCTTCTGATTTGACTTTGTAAATACATTTTGTGTGTGCCAAGCATAAAGCCCTCCATGAGCTATTTTCCCATAGCGCACGAATTGGCGCGTGGTAGGCCTCTGAATTTGTGTCCTTTCTTTTTAGCTGCCCTCTATAGAGGCATGACTTCTCTTCAATCCCAATTGAAAAATGGTGCATCTCCCACTGGCAGTGAGTCTCTTTGGTTCACTCAAATGTGGTCGAGAGCCTATTTTCCATCGCTTGGTGCTCCATCTTTTTCCAGTCCTTCTGCTAGCTGCTATGGGCTAGCCATTGATCCCCTGACTCCTGTAAATATGTCCAGAAGGGACATTTTTTCATTCTTTTATACTTTGGATTCAATCCCTTCCTTCTTTCCTTTTCCCCCCTTTTTGACTCCGGATTATGTGCAACCTCCATCCACTATGGATAGTGCAAGCACTTCCTTGTTCGTTTGGATTCAATTTTTGACCGGGAAGGAGTTGTTCCATGATATTTTGACTGGGACCAATGTCAAAGCTGGGGTAGAAATATATGCTCCCCAATTTTTTGCTCGTCAACTTGGTTTTGGCCAAACTTGGCCCGTTTCCCCTTACTATTCAAGGACTTTGATAGACCGCTTCCACACCATTAATAAGGCAGATGCAAAGGCTATAAATGCTCACAATATTTTTTTGACGGGCAACTTTTCATTAGCCCCCTTCAATTCTAGCCATGCCATCCATCCCCTTTTTGAACGACTCTGACCGTTAGTGAAGCGCAGATTGTTTGCGACTGATGCCAATCAAGCTTTCCATTCACTGGACCAGCCAAACATTTCTTCCACCTCTCTTGTTTTGGTCACTCTTGTATCCATCAGGAGTCCCTCTTCCTCTGCTCGTGCTAAACAGTCTGCCCGTCCATCGGCTTCTCTTCCTGCCAAGCCCACTGCAGCTAAAAGTGCCTCAAGCCGCAAACGGCCAGCCTCAACATCCCCCATTTTGGAGGATGATGATGATGATGACACCCCTCTCATCGTCAGGAGGAAGGTAATTAAGTTGGTTTACTCATAAGCATACCTCTCCATACTTGAAACTTTTCTATGTGCTGATAGTTTATTTAGACTTCTCAGAAAAGTTCAACCTCTCCCTTAAAGGCTTTGGTGTTGGCAGCTCCTGCTTCATCATCCTCTGCTGGGGCTACTTCGTCCAAACCAGCTGATGAATGGACTACGCTTAAAGAGAAATCTTCAGTCTCAGAATCTTCATCACAACCAATGGACGAGCCACCTTCTTCCCAGGGCGTTGACCCCCCAAACGTCGAAGCAGAAGGTAATTCATTTTTGGATGCTTTACCTTTGCTTGTGCTATTGGTTTTGATTTGTTGCCTTTTGAGTTCTACAGATGCTTCCATGAGTCTGCCCGTTGCGGCAAGGTCTTCTCGCTTAGACAGGGGGAAGTCCTCACGAATGGTAGAGCCACAGGTGGCAGATTTGGCTGGGGATATGCCACCTTCCAAGATTGCTGATGAGGTAATCTTAGCTTCACCTTTACCTCCATTTTGTTTAGTGTAGTGGGAACCTTCAATATTGGCGATTTTCTTTGTAGGATGCTGATAAAATTGTGCGTTCTATTCAAGACTTGTTCACTTTCTGGGGGCAAGTCAAGACATCTCGCCCTGCTTCAGGCAGTTGTCCTTCTGCTTCTTCAGAGGAAGATATAAAGTTCCTCAAACAGTCGATATTTGAGTATGTGTCCCTCATGGATATGGACATCGGTAAGGCTAGTGCTGCCAAGCATAAGGATAAGTTTGAGCATTTGAATGCGAAATTGGAGCAAGCATTGACACTTCCGTCGCTCAATCTTTCTGCTGATTTTAAAGTGACGTTGAAAGTTGTCCATTCCGAGGTCCTCTCCTTGCTGGCTAAGAATGTTGAACTGAAGGCCAAAAGTACTCAATATTTTCGCGCCGTATCTGAAAAAGAGTCTTTACTTCTAGAGATCAACAAAGTTGAGGACGAGTTGAAAGAAATCTCTTCCGAAGTCATGATTGAAGACTCTTTGATGACTAGTTTGGCTGCTCAGATGAAGGAACTTCAAGCCAAGATGGACGATTGCAAGGCGAGAATGGCTGCTAAAAAGCGTAATGCCTCCCAAGGAATTGAGCGAACTAAGTCTTTGGTCGAGCAGTACAAGAAGTTGGAAGTTGATGATGATGTTGTGGCTGAATTGAATATCACTTCTTCTCGGCAGAGCGAGGACTGGGAGAGACTTAGGGAAAGAATTCGTTTGGTATGGGGCGAATTGTAATTAAGACATATAATGTCTTAACTTTTTCCTTTTGTAATTTCGTACTGACTTTTCCTTCGTAACCTTATACTGATATAAAAGCAGCCATCATTGTTAATGAATAACTATTTTAGCCTCTTGTGTATTTATTGACGTTCGTCTTTTAATCGTCAATCGCTCAGGCATTTAACTGCTTTATGCTAAAACTTTTGCACATTTTCTCTTGATATTTCTGCCCCCCCCCCCTTTTTAGACTTTGGGCCACTTAATCCCATTTACTAGACACGAATATGGCTGCTCATGTTCTGTCTTTTCACCTTCACCCCCTATAAATGCACATCATATTCTGTCTTTTCGCCTTCACCTCCTTATAAATGCACGTATATTTCATACTTTCCATCTTCATTTCCATTTTCTTCTTCAAAAAATCAATTTGCTGTCATTGCTTGACATTTTTGACAATCAATCCAAAACTTTCGTTTTCTATGGAAATGGATCATCTGATCCGCCCACTTTGCCATCTTTCTTGATGTCACCTTTGGTATGGGAGATATAGGAAATATTCTTTGACCAGCAGCAAAATTCTTCCCATCGTCTCCGTTCCTACAAGGAGTTCAATGATGGAAGACAATTTTTGGGGTGCTTGCAGGCCACCTTGCTTGCTGAGAGTGCTTCTCAGTCTCCTTGCCCGTCGTTGCAGCGATGCATTTAGAAAGGCGATGTGAGGGCGCTTCATCTTTCTTTCTGCTTGCTGAGAGTGCTTCTCGACCTCTCTACTTGCCTTTGCAGTAGTGCGATCAGGATGGCGATCAAAGCCAGTACACCCTCTTACTTGGCGATCGACCGGGAGATTAGTTTGCTCTTAGTTGTAGTTTATAGAGCATTTAGCATCTTGTATTTCTCAGCTTTGTAATGAACATTTTGATAATAAACGAATTTATTTGAACGTATTTCGCTCTGACCATTTTTACTCTACGATCGTTCAATGCAATTTGGTTACGCTTTTATTTGTTCACTTTCCTATAAGGAAGGAACATACTTTTCAAATATTTGCCATTAAGAACCTCATGTGCTTGGTGCCGTATAAATCTTCCAAATGATAGGCCCCATTGGACAATACATTATTCACTTTATATGGTCCTTCCCAATTGGGAGACCATTTGCCATACTTTGGATCTTTGCTATGCAAAGGGAGTACTGTTTTCCAAACCAGTTCGCCCAGGCTGAACGACTTGGCTATAACTTTTTTATTATAAAATTTAGCCATTCTTCGTTTTTGAACTTGCAATCTATCTAGGACGTCTAATTTTAATTCGTCCAATTCTAATAAGTTTTGAACTAGTGATTCGGTATACTCATCATCACTTAACTTATGCTGCAAACACACTCAGATAGATTGCACGTTGATTTCCATAGGCAAAACGGCCTCCTGTCCATAAGTAAGTTGAAAAGGAGTAATTTTGGTACTTGACTGAGGCGACGTCCTATAAGCCCATAAGGCCTTGTTCAAACATTCGTGTCAATTTCTGGTATTTTCATCTATCATTTTCCTTATGGTATTTTTTAGAATCTTATTAGAAGATTCTGCTTGCCCGTTGGATTGAACGTAATATGGTGTGGAGTTTACTAATTTAACTCCAAACTCGCTCAAGAATTTATTCACTTGATCCCCATTTAAAGATGTCTCGTAATCTACCATCAAAGTTTGTAGAATTTCAAATCTATAAATGATGTGATCACGAATAAATTCTATGACATTCTTCTGGGTGATCTCCTTTAAAGGTACCGCCTCTACTCACTTAGTGAAATAATCGGTTACAACTATTACGAAAGTATGTTGCTTAGACGATGTGGGATAAATCTTCCCTATCAGGTCTATCGCCCAACCCTTGAACGGCCAATGTTTAATAATAAGTGTCATCTCTCGTGCTGGCGCCCTTTGTATTGGACCATACTTTTGGCATGCTAAACAATTCTTTGCATACTGAACGCATAATTCTCCCATCTTTGGCCAAAAATATCAACTCCTAATAATTAACCATCTCATCTTTTGGCCAACTTGATGAGCTCCACATATTCCTTCGTGCACTTCAGTCATGATCGTTCTGCCTTCTTGTAAACTCACACATTTTAGCAGTATACCATCAGAACGTTTCTTAAATAACTCTTCATCTATCAGTGCATAGTTTAGCAAACGCAACTTCATTTTTCTACTATCTCTTTTATTAAGTTCTTTAAGGAACGCCTTAATCTCCGCCCTCCAATCCATTGCATCTCCATCTTGTATGCAATGAAGTTCAATCCTTCTCGCCCTTCTTTGGATCACGGGCAATATTGTTCCATATTCACAAGTAGACTTCCAATTTAAAACCTTTGAGTACCCTGAGACCATCTGGGCCAACTCATTTGCCACGTCATTGTTTATCCTATTAACGCATTGAAGTTCTATTTGGTCGAATTCTTCTAATAACTCTTGGGCGATTTCATATTGACTCATGATAGAATCACTTTGGCATTTAAAATCACCAATCAGTTAGTGAATTACCAATTGAGAATCACCTCTAATGTTTACATTTTTTATCCCCATATCTATCATTAGTTCTAGGCCCATGATTAGGGCTTCATATTTGGCCTGATTGTTGGTGCACATCCTATCCAAAGTGAATGCGAACTTGTAGCAAATTCCTAAAAGATTTATCAATGCTACTCCTACTCCTGCACCTTTAGAGGTTTTTGACCCATCGAAATACAACACCCAAGGTTTTAGCTCGAGCGAATTCATTTCTAATTCAATTTTTTCAGGCATGTCAAGGCATGGATGATCGGCTAGAAAGTTAGCCAAAGCCTGATTTTTGACTGCCTTTTGGAGTATGTATTGTATTTCGAATTCTGATAAAGCTAACGTCCAAAGGACAACCCTTTGGTATAAATAGGGCGAGAGAACATATACTTAATCAAATTTACTCTAGAAATCAAATAAACGATTACTGGCCGTAAATAAGCCCTTAATTTTGTACATGTGAAATACAATGCAAGACATAATTTTTCGATAGCAGAGTAATTACATTCACATTTTGTTAACCATCTACTCAAGTAGTAAATCGCCATCTCTTCACCAAATTGGTCTTCTTGCGCGACCATCCCAGCTATTAATTCTTTTTCAGCCGATACATACACTTTCATTGGTCGTTCTTGGATTGGTGACACCAACACTGGTGGACTTGATAAATATGTCTTCAGGCTTTCAAAAGCCTTTTGATGTTCTTCTTTCCAAACGAATTCGTCTTGATTTTTCAGCTTTAAAAGTGACGAAAAGACTTTAGTTTGCCCTGCACAGTTAGAAATAAAGCGTCTTAAAAAGTTTACTTGGCCTAAAAACCTTTGCAATTCTTTTTTGTCGCTAGGTGGTTTGACCTCTAAAATGGCCTTCGCTTTATTTTGATCAAGTTCAATCCCTCTTTTGTGTACCAAGAAACCAAGAAAGTTCCCTGCATTAACATCAAATGCACATTTCAAGGGATTCAACTTTAACTTATATTGCTTCATTCGCTCAAATGAACATCTTAACTGTTCGAAATCATCCTATTCTTTAATGGATTTGACCACTATATCATCTACATACACTTCAACAAACTTGCCTATCATATCATGAAAAATTAAATTCATTGCCCTTTGATAAGTTGCTCCTGCATTTTTCAGGCCAAAAGGCATGACTACCCATTTAAAACATCCTAGAGACCCAGGGCATCTAAAGGCAGTTTTGTGTATGTCTTCCTCAACTATATAAACTTGATTGTATCCTGAATACCCATCCATGAAAGAATACATGACGTGTTTGGCAGTTGAGTCTACTAAAAAATCTACCGTGGGCATTGGATACTCATCTTTGGGTGTGGCTATGTTTAAATTCCTAAAGTCTATGCATACCCTTAGTTTACCATTCTTTTTTAGTATTAGCACGATATTGGACAACCATTCGACATACCTGACTGTTCTAATAAAGCTTGCTTTTAATAATTGCTCTATCTCTTTCTTAATCTCAGGGAGTATATTAGGAGCAAAACGTTTGAGAGGTTGCCTATGAGGTTTAAAATTAGGCTTAGTTGGTAATCTATGTTCCACCAAGTCTCTATCTAAACCAGGCATTTGTTCATATTCCCAAGCAAAACAATCTTTATACTCCTTTAACAAAGCGATTAATTTATCACTAACCTCTTGATCTAGCATCTGGCTGATGAATGTTGGACGATCTTCTCCTTCATTGCCAATATTTACTTTAATCAAAGGGTCTTGTGCTTGGGCGTATCCAGGCTTGATGATTCGCATTACTTCATCGTCCAACTCGCTTGTAAGCACTTCTTTTTCTTCTTCGAATACTGCTAATTTGTCTTTCAACGCTTTCAGGGCTGCCTCTTCTTTCGTCTTGTCCTTGCATTCTTTATTGAAAGCCATTAATTTGGCTTTGAAGGCCTGAATATCAGTCATTTGCTCTTGTTGCTTCGAACTCATTCAGGACTCCTTGATTATTCTTTTGCCAATTACTGGCTCTTCTAGGGCCACTATATTTGGCCTCATCCGACTGAACATTTCAGTGAGTGCGTTCACTGAAAATGGCTCTTCACTCTACGCGACAATCTGAGTTTCTTCCCCATCTTGGACTATCCTGACAGGTCCATAGTTTCCTTCGTACATAAACCTTTCCACTGAGTTTGCTTCTACGATAAAAGGCCTATGATCGACCTGCACCACCTCTGCTTCACCCTTGTTATTCCAAAAAATCAGGCATTGATGGAGCGGTGAGGGTATACAACGACTTCCGTGTATCCAATCTCTTCCTAGTAACACGTTGTAACTAGTAGGACCATCTATTACAAAGAAGACTGTGGTCCTAGTAGTTGTACCTATAGTTATGTCCAATGGCATAACTCTCTTAGCTGCAGTTGCTCCTCCATTGAAACTTGTAAGGATGACTTCTGTTGGAATCATATCCCCTTCTGTCTTTGCAAATTTCCTCATCATCCTAGATGAAATGGTGTTTATAGCTGCTCCATTATCAACAAACACTTTTGCCACAGGTATGCCGTTAACTAGAGCTTTAACGTACAACGGCCTCAAGTGTTTAGTCAATTTCATGGCTAGCCGTTTAAAAATAACCTTTTCGGCAGCCTCTATTTCTACTTCCTGCTTACTCTCTGTCGAGCTATCCTTTTGTGATAAGTCAACGTGTAGCATATCGCACTGAGCCTCTGTCTCCTGAATTTCCTTCTTACTATTTTCTGATGCTTCCTCGTCCATTACCCAATCTGTGGGAGGAGGCATTTTTTTTGGAGGTGATCCATACTTTTTGGAGCGAAGCACTCTCTTCTTCCTTTTGGGCGTCCCGTACAGCACGTACTTCATATTCCAGCACGCATGCTTCTCCTTCGTTATCCTCTCTTTCTTCTTCTTCTTTCTCTTTATTCTTGAACTCATTGGCTAGTAAATAGTTATTAGCCACAATAGGAGGTAACGTACCGAACTGAATAGTAAGGGGCTGATCTGGATCTTCTCCATCCCTTCTGTCTCGCTCAAACTTAGATCTCCCAGAAGAAGTTTCTGGCAACTTTTTCATTGATTCATCTGTACCAGTCTCTTCACCATCTTTGAGAACATTTTGATTGACTACCTCGATTAGTTTAGGCGCCTTAGGACGTGGCACTCCCTGTTGCTGCCTCATCATTCGTCCATAATTTCGTTGGAAATGCCTTTGTTGGGTTCTAGTCATCTCGTCGAAGGGTATTGCCTTTCCTGCATTATACTGGAACGAATGTCATACATTTGGTCGGTGAGGTTGCGGCCTGAATGTTCTCCCATTATTTACTGGCCTGAACTGCTTCTCAAAAGGCGGTTCCTTATAGAACGATGTACCTCGCCCTCTACTAGGCTGAGCGTTTGGGAAGAAAGTAGGGCGATGGAGATACTGTCATATCCCTGTTTTCTCCGTATTCCCACTCACTTCTCTTTTACATCTTGCACATAAGACATCTTCATCCTTTTTTGGCTCCTTCCCTTTAATACGCTCAAAGACACTGGGATGTGGTCCAGAATCTTTTTCTCCATCATCTATAATCAATTTGAATTTTGGCAACTTGTTTTTGAAACCAGACGTCATCATATTCACTCCAAGTGGCTGTGGAAAAGGATTTTCATCCACTGTCATCTTTTTCTTATCATCGAACGTAATTCGTCCTGATTCAATAGCATCCTGTAACACATGGCGAAAAATCAAGCAATTGTTAGTCAAATGTGACCATGCATTGTGTCACTTACAATATTTTTTACCCTTAATTTGTTCAGGGTTTGGCAATTTATGCTAATCGCTCAGTTTTATCTGCTTATCCTTATATAATTTATCAAATATAAGGTCAGCTTTGGTTACATCGAACGAGAACGTTCTAGTTTTTACGTTTTCATCTTTCATAGGCTCATCCTTGCCCGATGGTCTAGGCTTAGTCATTATAAGACAAGTATACATGTCTCCTTTGACTAATTCAGCCAAACACATTTCGGTCTGATCGTATGACTCGTTATTGATGGTATGAACATCAAAATTTGGGTCTCTATAATAAGTCTCCTCGCTAGAATTTTTGATCTGCTCTTCTTCTCTTATCAATCGTTCATACCTAATCACGTTCGCGCTCAATTGAAAAAGGTCAGGAAATTCCTTGTCTTGATATTTCTTTTTCAAATCAAAGCTCAAACAATTTTGAGCGATTTTGACAAATTCTTTTTGGGCAGAGGTACAAAACATTTACTTCTTGTTGTCTTGAACCTTTGGAGGAAACCTTCTGCCCATTTGTTTGGCATTTGACGTAAGTTCGTCAAATCGGCCAAAGTAACTTCAGACTCGGTCTTATAAAACTGAGCGTGGAATAATTGTTCCAATTGTTACCATGTTTGAACAGAGTTCACTGGCAAATTGATAAACCAGGAGAAAGCTACTCCTGTTAATGAACTAGGGAAAAGCCTCATTTTATGATAGTCAGTTACGTCACCACTTTGCAGTGTGAATCGTCCTATGTGTTCTAGAGTAGACACCTCCCCTAAACCGGTAAACAGTGAGAATTCTGGCACTTTATACCCTCTAGGCCATGGATATGCTTGGTCTATCCAATCAGGATATGACTTTGTGTAAGTCGGCCTAATGACAGGACGTACCCCAAAAGCCATCTGGTCCTGTACGATTTCCATAATCTGATTCCTCAACATGACGTTGGGGTCATATGGAATCCCTACAGGTTGGTTGACCGATTGATTTGCTTGAGGCCTGATATTTGGTCCTTGATTAGGAATAAAGTTACCATGTTTTGGGCCATTGTTACCATTAGCCTGAACATTTATTCCCTCATTAACACTTGGGGTATTCTGCTCGTTATTTAGGATATTATCTCTTACATTTGGATTACCCTCAAGTTAGGCGTACCACTACCATTATTCTGATTTGGCATTATACCATCCCCTTGGTTTGAAATAGAGGGACCAAAATATGGTTCTATCCCTTGACTTGGATTTAGGACTGGGGGATTATGTCCCACAATTGTCCTAATTTGAAAGTAGTTTGTAAGAGGTATAACTGGTTGACAAATTTGGCCTACTAACTTATTCATTATTTCGTTCAAAGTACTCAGTTGTTTGGCCATGTTGTCATAATGTGCATTCCCATTCTGGGTAAATCTTTCCATATTATGAATATTTCGAAAATTTACCTATTCAACGACATCTTGTGTGAGTTCTCCAAGTAGTGCAGGCATAGTTCGAGGACTCAATTCTGCCATTGATTCGTAACGACTGTTACTGCTCTGATTCTGTCCATCTATTCATGGAGAGCTATGCTGCTCCTCGTATTGCTCGATCACAGACTGGACTCTTCATTGACTTGCTGCTTCCTTATCAGATTTCTGAGGCATATTGTTTTACCTTTTGTATCTTCAACACCAAGCACCACTGTTCCACTGGGCGTGCCAAATTGTTTCGCGCGGGTTAGTCGCTAACAATTAAAAAGTGATCAGACGATTGTGTAAGGGACAAACCTCTTGAGACAAAATCCCAAAAAGGGGTGTTTTTATTGGCGATGACTTTACAATTGGAAAATAAAAACAGAATGCCTTCAAGGGGCGCAAGCATACGAGTTACTGAAAAGAAGTGTTTAAATCTAAACTAAGAAATTTAAAGTTACATATTCTCTGTTTGAGAGTGTTTGATTCAGGAGGCTTTTGCTCTATGTTTTTTCTTCCTTTTATACTCTCTGAATGATCTCTTCATGATCAACTGCTTAAAAACTGCTTGATCGCTCTATAACTGCCCACTTTCCTCGTAGTGGCCAACTTGTCATGGAACTGTCTTCTCTAACTACTGCCATTACTTTTGTCGTTCAACCGCCTTCAATTGAATTCCTTGAATCGTGGAACGTGATAGGGCTACTCAATAATTGATTTATTAACCGCACCTTTGGGCAACCATAACATCTTACGTTTGCTAAGATCCTGGACGACTCGAAGGTTTGGGCGAGAACAGGGGCTCAGTTCTGAGCGACTGCATGGTAATCCATTCACTCAAATCTTGGGTGACTTGTAACCTTGGAAGATGGTATTATCGCATTCATAGGCTTCCCTATTTGGGCCTTTATCCTGCCTGATTGGGTCGTTCTGTGGGCTATTTGATTTTTGGGATCTTCTAATTGAGCTTCATTCCTTGGGCTATTCGACTTGAGCTGAACTTTTTGTGTGTCAACACTTTGAAAGTCGTAGAACGTGGGGTGCTAAGAAACTTGTCTATAGATTTGAAAGTGATTTTCCTACACACCTTATGGAGACCATACGATGTTCCCTTGATATATGGCTAATGTGACACAATTTTATTTTGAGAGACATCTCAATGACGATTTTTATGGCCGATATTCTAATTTAAGTCTTGCTTATGTTTTTACAACCATGGCGATGGAAATCCGCTTGATGGATATGGTGGTAAAATTGTACATGATTTTGAGCTGACCGATGGTCGAGTGCTTTTCAATGCATCGGAGGATTGGATACTTGGTTCTCTTCCTCGTACACGTTTTTATTGCATTGCATGAAATTGGGCATGCTCTTGGACTTGATCATATGGATATTCCGGATGCAATTATGTTCCCCTATTTCCTTTATGTCATGGTAAAAAAAAATTTACACCAAGATGATATTAATGGAATAAACACATTATATGGATGGAATTAGAACTTTAGATCAATATTAATTGGTGTCAGATTGATTATTTTTGCTTTTGGTTGGGGATTAATTAATTGAGGGCTTGTAGTTTTTATCAGAGGATTTTTTCAGTACGAGAGAAATGAAAATGGAGTCATAATAAGCCTTTCCAATAAATTTGACATATTTAATACATCAATTTAAAATAAAATTATTAAATTCATTTAAGTAGTCATACTTTACATGTTATTTTAAGTACATTATGATCGAGAAATATAGCTCAAAAATAATTAAAAGAGATAACAACCACAAATTTGATTTATTAAACTCATTTCGTACAACCATTTTTTACTCACTATTGTGACCTCATTGTTTAGCTATTTTGCTAACTGAAAGGAGCCTTTCGAAGATCTATGGAGTTAAAAGACATTTTCGCATAGTATGCTAAATTCGTTTGGAAAGTGATGCAAAATCTCAATTTTAACATGAAATTCAATTTGATTTTTGATAGTGACACATAGATCATTAAGCACGAATTTAACGATTTATTATTTCATGGCAAGCCAATTAACCAACCCCATTAACATGTAGCTATATTGTCTATGAACAACATCTTTCTACCAAGTAAGAAATAACATTAATTTTAGTGACTTTTCTTTAATGGTGATAAATTTCAACGCCAAATCATAGTACATATATCGAAATTTTAATTAGATTGTTAAATTTTAAATTGTTTCGATTGAGTCATCAAACTTAAATTTAATTTAATTGGGTCATTGGAGTTTAATTTATTTCTAAATTTCACCAATTGATCACGTGAAATCTCCCTAATAGATGAAATTAAATAATTGATGACATAATAAGAATTTGGAAAACCCTTGTGGTACATAAGGGTTGGTACACAATGGTGTCCACACTCTCACATGAGGGGGGCCCGCATTCATGTGAGGGTGTGGACAACATTGTGTACCAACCCTTATGTATTCAGGCGGACCCTCCTCATGTGAGGGTGTGGACATGATTGTGTACCAACCCTATTATACCCATAGACCCAACCCTAAGAATGTGGGCCCCCCTCATGTGAGGGTGGGGACACCATTGTGTACCAACCTTTATGTACCCATAGACCAACCCTAAGAATTTATCGTCCAAATTTTACCACCTGGTCAAATGATGCCCTTAATTTCACATTTGGAATTATGATCATATCCGAAAAAGTCAATTAATTTTAATCAAACAGTCTCTTCTATGAATAGTTTTTTCTTGAGTTTTGTTTTAAACGCCAAGGTTTTTACATCTGGTTTTTTGTATTATAATTAAAATGCACTGTCTATTAAAAAGTTCTAAATAAGCGAAAATCCAAATATTGCCCATCTTTGCATAAACAAAAAGTGTAATTTAAGATTTATAATGTTAGAAATTCAGCTACAAGTTACCGTGTCGTTTCGATTTCTTGCATTTTTTCTTGATTTTCTTGAAAGACCTTTCATCAAAGGACAAATCAAAACTATGTAGTTCGATAGACGATAAACTAGTGAAAAAATTAAAAAAAAGTTATATATTCTTCAAATTATATATTCTATAATCTATCAAAAAAATTCAAAACGACTTAATTGTGGAGATCAAATACAAAGTTAGGAAGGGATTTAAAACCCAACTCTAGTCAAAAGATATATATATATATATATATATATATATATATATAAAAGAAAAGAAAAAGAATTATTCTACTACTATATGTTGACGTGGTAATCAAGATCCAAATAAATCTCCGGCTCCATCATCTAACCATAATGGCAAATTGTGAAGCATTCAAGTAGTTGGTATCAACTATACATTCCATTATTACCATCAATGATGTCGGGTACCCCGCACCGAGGCATCATCATAAATGACACCGTGTGAGAATCTAAAATTCCAGTAATTTCAAGGTTATAATTGAGTTGATATGTTTTGACTGCAGACTCCAATGCATCGTCGAATACATCCTTCTTGCTAGCATCAATAGTATCGAGATAACCAAACTGGTTGAAATACTTCTTGACTCGATACAGTCCTTCCACGTGATCACCTTTTTTAGAACCTCGAAATTTATTGAAAGACGCAAAAGAATCACTTTGCGTGAGATTAAGACAAACTGAGAAAAGCAGGAAAAAACATACGAAGAATCGACTAACTATGGATGCCATGCCTTTATTATTGTTCGTAGGATTATGTAAAAAATACAACGACAGAGTCTTTATTTATAGAGCTGTCCAAAGAATCCCAATTGATCAAGAGTCCTTTCACTATGGAATTCTAGAAGGAAAAGGTCTTCTAAATAAATAGAAAACGTTAACACATATATAATCCCGCCCGGATTATGCTGTGCAAATTTCATTTCATAACTAATCAAATTATACAGGTCATTAGTTTAATTATATATATATATTGAATATTATTATTTTACATAATTGTTTATCGAAGAGAATGGTGATTTTTTTTTTTTATTTGATTGAATAAATTTTGACTCAATTATATCTCATCGTATTATGGGCATGCAAACCAAATATCACAACCGTTTCCTGCAATCAAGTAACAAATGACGTCGAGTAACATTTGAACAGAAATCTTCATATGGGCCTTACGTTGATTGGGCCAAGAAGATGGATCCCACTCTTCAATTTTCATCGGTAAATGGACCACTTTCCTTACTTCGTAAATTCGGGCAAACCCCACGTCAGTTATCCCATAAGGAAATGGTAAAACTCTTCCATTTGCACAACTTTGCAGCTTTCTTATAATAAATAGTAAATTATTTATTAAAAATAAAAAATAAAGAAATTACTTATTTTAGTAATGAATTAATAATTACTCGTAAGC
The DNA here is from genome assembly GCF_002742605.1 of Olea europaea var. sylvestris. Taxonomy (NCBI): domain Eukaryota; kingdom Viridiplantae; phylum Streptophyta; class Magnoliopsida; order Lamiales; family Oleaceae; genus Olea; species Olea europaea. The sequence continues at coordinate 67,237 of NW_019242560.1, read as the reverse complement.
AAATAATTTTATTTTAATTGAAAGTATCATAAAAGTTACCTTACTTCTAACTTAAAAATAAGCATTCACGAATATGCCCAATTTATTAGTTGAAATGATAATAATTACACATGTTCACACATTCTCTTCAAATTAGCATCTTGTAAGACATACACTCCAATGCAATTGTTCACACGACCCTACGATAATTGGTTAAAGTGAAAAATAGCTCATTCGTTGATTAACGAAAACAATAAATTAAAGTTGCCGGCCAGTAATAACTTAAGAGTCGATGATCCTTTAATCAAAACTGGAAGTTATGGCTCAGAAATTACCCAATGACAAGAACACCAAATTGCCTCATATTTTCTCTAGCCAGTATTTGGCAAACCAAACTACAAGCAAATTGACAAGTACGAGAGCGCACACAAAATCAACATGAAAACTAGATCATGTCTTACAACGGAAATCATCAGTAACTTTTCTTAGGAAGATAACACTGAAATTTAGGACTTCAAAACTGTTTCATCACTGTTGAGCACATTGCACCCTCTGGCCTCCACCGTGCATGTCGTCGTCATCATCATACGCCTCTTGATGCTGAGTCTGCTTCCTCCGCATCTCCTCCTCAATGTTACCTAAACAAAGCAGAGAGTGAGATTCAGTCAAAAACCTCCAAATGGACTTCCGCCAAAGAAGGATGAGAAAATGTCGAATGGATCGTGCATGCCACCACCTCCACCCATTCCTTCCTTGAGTGCATCTTCACCATACTGATCATATATCTCACGTTTTTCAGGATCACTAAGAACCTCGTAAGCATGAGCAAGCTCCTTAAACTGTAGCATACAACATTTATTAAATTTGAATCATTTAATCAGGTCCGTTGCTATAAAAGGGGAAAATAAACATACGCAACATCTAACACATAATAGCTCTTCTTCAAGCAAGCATGCACGCATTAGGATTTCAACTAGCTTGTGTATTTAGCAAAATCACCGACGTTCATTGAATGAACCAAGCTATACAAATTTACTTGACCTTCCAAATTAACCAGTAAAACATGAAAGATGTTAAAAAATGCTAGAGGGAAAAAGAATTTCCAACTAGAAAAGTTACCACTCAAATACAACTTTCTCCCAGATTTAGGATTCAACAAAAATCCAAGAGAATAATCAGCAGCAGAGCTCGATTTAAAGCTAAAACGCCATGGAAAACTCTAGGCCATTGGCCATAAAATTAGATCAAGCCAGGAAGGCAGGTAGAATTAGAAATTAAAAGAAACTAGTCGAAAGTAGCACCCTTTTCACTTCTCCAACTTTTGAATATTAATCATTTTGTTAAGTACTAAAAACGCAACTTTAGGACACGCATCCTCTATCCCCACTCTGCTAATACTAGCCCTACATAATTTTGTTCATACAGCTATACGAAAGTTTAAAAAAACTGTTCATCATCACCTTATTAAGGGGAAGTTATGAGAACTGAAAATAAACTCAGGTTCAAACATTGACAATAAAGTGTATTGGGTTTGCCAATACTACTCGTAGACCGTAGTATACGACCTATGGTATCATCTATGGAATATTGTTTGTAACTGAATTGAAAACGAATTCCAGTAAATTGAGTTGCTTAGAAATTGTTTTCCTGAAAATTGTAAATTATTATTTTTTATTGTTATAATTTTCTGAGTGAAAAATGTTAAAATAAAATTTTTTTTTGATGTTAGTTTGATTTTATTTTACATAAAAATTATAAATTAAAAGAATAATTTTTACTGATATTGGAGATGAAATTTGTTCCCATTGCCAACCCAATAAAAAAAAATATCTATCTTTTAGTGTTCGTTTAGCTTTATTTTACATAAAAATTGCTAATTAAAGCAAAATATTTTTTACAATTATTCTTAACATTTGTTTCCATTGCCAAAAATAAATAAATAAATAAATAAAATAAACGAAAAACAAAATTACTACAGTAATCCGGAAAAATGAATTCTCCTCAAAAAGAAAGAAAATGTCCATTTGGCATCAAAATGCGGAAAATGAATTTCATAAAAAATTTTGTCAATCAAACACCAAAAAAATGAAAAGATGAAAATGGAATCGGTGTGCAATCATACACTACCTAAGATAATGTTTCAATATTTCAGGCGAAAAATGATATTTCAAATTTTTTTTGCAAAATGCATGGGTCAAAAGAATAAAAAGTTATGGACCCGATAGAGCATGGTGTGATTGAAAAAAATTAAATAATAAATAAAATAAAATGAAGTAACAATTATTTTTAAAATCTCTTTCCTAAACGAAGTCAAAAAATATTCACTCCTTTCAACTCCACAGTACATTCTAAAACCAATTATTTAAAATCAAAGCCAAATAAAATTACTTCCAATCCTTCTCTCTTTCAGTTTTCATCAATTAATTCTTAACTTCCCCTCCTAAATAATACCAAACTTTTCCGGTACTCGTCCTTTTTTTCTTCAATTCTGCGAGGGCTATCATTCAACTCAATTACATAAACGGTTCCGAAAAAACACCTACAAAAATTGATTCCATATGCAATTTCTAAAATTTCGCCTTCTATGAAGTGAAGGAATTATCAATTTCGCGACTAGTAAAAAAATACTACTACTTGCAACATAATTACAGAATCTACTACATGCACGTAACATTGTCATAAATTATCAGAAAATATCAAATTGAAATAAAAACTATCCAATAATACCCAAAAATAAATGATAAAACATGACGAAACATACCTTCTCGGGATCTCCACCCTTATCTGGATGATTCTTGATGGCAGCCTTCTTGTACGCCTTCTTCAAATCATCCGGCGACGCCGTTTTAGACACGCCAAGAATCTCATAATACTTAGTATTATCACTCTTCTTCGGTGCCCTTCCAAACATCTTGAATTACTAACAAAATCAACAAATTAACCGGTCAATTACCAAATTACAATACAGATCTAAAATTACAGCTATGAATTTGACAGAGAGAACTCTCGTGCAGCAAAGGTGTAAGAGATGTATATATAGGAATCGTTGTATGGTGCAGATTGAGTCTAATGGAAGGCTTAAAAGGATCTTGCTTTTGGATTTCCGGGGTCTAGAATTCTCTCCTGGTTTCTAGTGCTCTCAATTTTTCGATTATTATTGGAAGGATGGACGTGGGTCGTTGATCATGTAATTGACGGGTGGGATTTGTATTCTAGACTATTCTACAAAGGAAAGTTTTCAGAATTTACTGAAAGGCCCTTTCTCTTTATGTGATTACAAGAATTTTCCACTTTAAGGTTTTGACTCTCACTAGAGTCCTCCTACATTGCAAATCTAAGACTACAATTGTACAAATCCATGTTACATTTTACCATAGAACGAGTCCAAGTTGATGTCAAGCATAACTTATTTAAGTTAATGTCAATTTGCGATGCAGAGTAGGATTATTAAATCCATTTTGAGTAACCATTATTATTTCACTACTTTGGACTCGTTGTTTAACAATTTTGATTTGAGATTAAGAGGCCATCACTTCTGTTTTTCTTGTTTTTTCTTCCTATCTCTTCGTAGAACGACTCTAAAGTCTCTCATGTTTCTCCTTCCATTTTATATTCAACCAACCATAAATGACAAAAGAGAAGACACATAGATGAAATGTTGTTCACGAAGATATGCAAGAAAATCATAAATCGATCATTTTCGTTCTATCCAGCAAGAGTTTAGCACCACGCCTATTAGATCAGGTAATCTCAAAATCTGTTCAATGACTTTCATGCCATGAATTAGTTGAAAGCTTGGTGAAAGAATTAGATAGTAGTGAATGAATCAAACTAAAAGGTTATGTCAATGAAAATGTGTAAAGTTATTAGGGTAATAGAAAGTCCACTTCATATTTGTTTACTTTATGAAATACTTGTATTAGTTGAGAATTACCATCACGTTGTGTAGTGACGCTATCCACTACAGAATCTAAGTATGTGACTATAACTAAAACCATGAAGGAGAAAATTTAGTTATAATGAATGATGATTAATTTAAAACTCATCCAAGACGATATTGTAGTGTACTTAGATAACAAATCAAAAAATTCAGTTGTGAAAAAATTTAGTCTTTTATGAGGGTATAAAATACATTGATATTAGACTCCACTTTATCAGACACATTGTACTCAAAGGTATGATCAAACTTTAAGAAATTCCTTACTAATTCTACATTAAGGTAGACATTGCAAAAGCCAAATGCACCCAAAAGAATGGTCAGATGAGCAGTAGAGCTCGGATAATTCGACATAAGATACAGACCTGCACCTCCATTAAAAGTCAAGCTCTCGCTGACTTTGTTGCGGAATTCAGCAATGAACCCAGAGATGAACCACCACAAGAGGCCCCATGGGCAATTTTTATAGACGGTTCGTCAATTGGAGACAGGTCGGGGGCAGGAGTTGTCTTAATTGGCTTGGACCGAGGCCAATTTTTTGAAGCCCTATCTTTTGACTTCAAGGCTTTCGGATAACAAGCTAGATACAAACCCTTATCACCAGAGTAAGGATGGTAATAGGGTTGGAGATCCCCAACTTGATCTTGCATAGTGACCCCTAACTGGTGGCCAACCAGATTAATGGAACGTACCAGGCCAAGGAAGAAAGGATGGACGATTACTTCCAAGTTGTTAGGAGGGAGCTCAAAAATTTCAAAACTGTTCAAATCAAACAGATCTCCCAATCCCAGGAACAGCCACATCGTTGCTTTGGCTCGTTTGGTAACTAGCAACAAGATTGAAGGGTTTAATAGCATCTCGATGGGAAGAATATCACAACCCGCCACCGAACTAGCCGAGGTGACCCTCATTATGATAGATTACAAACCAACCTGACTAGATGAAATCATCTCACACCTTAAGACAAGAGAATACCTTGAAGATCAGACCGATGCAAGAAGGCTTCGAACTAGGTCGACCAGGTACACCCTAATTGATGATGTTCTCTACAAAAGGGGGTACTCTATCCCTTTGTTGAGGTACTTGAACGAAGAAGAAGCACGGTAAGCCTTGCAAACCATATGTGCTTAAAACGTGTGTTGAAACTAGTAATTTTTTGAAGTTTTCTAATTTTTCCTTTGACAAGCATAACAGTTCTCAAAATAATCTATGTTAAAAAGGAATGATTAATATATTTCTGAAAAAGATAATCTATGAAATAAGACACAATTCACTTTTCCCTCAATTTCTTGGTTAATTAGATTTTTGTTAATATTATCGCATAAATATAATTTGAAATCTCAATTTATTCTTTGGATGTTAATTTATCAAAATCAATTTCCATTTATACATTCTTTTAATCAATCATGCTATATGACACATCAAGGTTAATGTAGAGCTTGATATAATACTACGTGACATTCTATCATTTGACAGTTTAAAACACAATCAATTTTTTCATCCAATCATCTATTGTCACGTGCAATTATGTCAAAATCCTTCTGATAAAGTAACTTTATCCTCTTCCAATATGCTTATCTCTATTTGATAAAGCCATCGATATGTGACATTTTTATCATGGTTTGAATTTTTCGTGATTCAACTAGTGATCCCAACGTAATCACATCACAATATTTTAAACCAACTTTTGTGAACAATAGAAACAACCATTTTACTGACTATCGAGAAGGTTTTGTTCAGTTCACATTACAATAGTAAAACCATTGACCAACAAATATGAATCTAGCAGACATCTTTTTACATAAATAAAATGTGCATGTATGTGATTATATACATCAAAAAATACATTTAAGCTGTCGTAGAGATTAGGAGTGAGTGCGGTCTAGTTCGATCCGATCCTGAAGGGAACTTAATCGAATTGAGTACCAATGAAAATATTAGAAATGAAACCATTGTTTTTATATCCAACTATGCAACTAAATCGGAACTGAATCAAATGGCTCCGATTCAGTCCTATCCAATTCTTTATATTGAAAAATTTATAAAAATAAAATATGAAATTATTTGCCAAAGTTAAAATAGACAAACATAGATTATGAAACTACTTGCATTCTTGTAATCTAACAATACAAAAAACTATTGAACGGGGCAATAAATTAAATCAACTTCAAAGCTCAAGATCAACTTATAAAAGCGAAAAAATAATAAACTATTAAACATAACATAAACGGTAAAATCTCATTTGAAAATTAATTTTTAAGAACATTCATACAACAATAGCCAATTATTTTTAGTACTTCTTAAGGGTCTTGATTTTTGACAGGATGCTACTTTCAACACGACGATAAATTTTTTTCCCAATTGTATTGCATTAAAACTAAGAATTTGCAAAATACTTATAAAATTACTTAGACTTGAATTTCGATCACACATAAAAGGAAAGAAGAAAAAGCGTAAGAAAAATGAAATTTTAATGTGCTATAATTTTGGGATCTAGTGTTTAAAGATTTATTACATCTTGCTACATGTAAAAAAAATGGAAAATTTAAAGATTTATTACATCTTGCTACATGTAAAAAAAATGGAAAAATCGAATTCACTATTGGTTTTCACGACAATACCGAGAACCGAACCGGAACCGATCAATTCTCGATGTGTAATCCCAAAATCAACCCATTTAGTAAAGGAATCGAAACTGAACTAACCTGTTCTGTTTGGTTCCACTCCGATCTATCGATTACATGAAAAAATGCTCACCTCTAGTAGAGATTCAACTAGATGTTTGAACTTAGAGATACCAAGCACGGAAATCCACCAGACTATGAATACGAATAGCTATAATGGAGCATAAAGAATTAAAGATTTTAAACTCAAAATACAAATAGCTAAAGATGTTATCCAATTGAACATAAAATAGTAATAATAATATGTAAAGTATTACTCGTAGACTCGAGCTCTCTTGAATATTCTTAGCTTGCTCCCTTAATTAATTGGTTAAAAAGGAGACCCAATTACCTTATATAACTCCATATCCTTTGGACGGATGGTAGATTGCATATCCCTTGTTAGCCTTCGATTTCTCTACATCTCAAACGTTACACAGCACAATTGGTTTTCGCCTTGCATTTCAAAATCTCTTCTGAGCATTGCAACGCTTATCTTTCCACTCTTTTGCTTTCGTAGCTGTTTCGTTACCTTTCCTATAGTCCTTTACCTCGCGCACTTTATGCATTTGGTGTTTTTGTAGGACTTTGCTCGTAGACCGAAAAGTGACACTTGCATGCAATATAAACTATACCTCTTACCTCTGTCTAATATCATGTCTACACCAGAACGTATGCTTATTGAAATGCAAGTAGCTGGACTACCCCAATAGTGCTCCTTTAGTTCACAATGCCAATCAATCTTGCTATATATTTCTATTCAGTTCAGTTTTAATTCAACTCTCCTTTAACTACGAGAGTTCAGTAAAATTTTAAATAAAACTTTATTGATTAAAGTTAGAACTATAAAGATTATTTATTTTGATGGTAGGACGAGTTATTTTTAACAAAATTAAGCTTTTTAATTGATAAATTTTTTTATCAAATATTGTTAATATTTGTCCAAAAAAAAAGTATCAATAAAAGTAACCTTTTTTTTTTTAACACTTGACCAACCATATTTGTTTTGTGCTCTTATACTCTTGTTAATCATGCTGTATTTGACCATTTCCGTTCATGGATTTTTTAATATGTTCAATAACACGTTTTTAATAAAATAATATTATTTGTAAAATAAAAAAATTTCCTTTTTTTTTAATCGCACTTTTTAAAAAAATTATTATTTTTCTTATTATAATGTGAAATAACAAGGGCCAAACGAGCGCTAGAAGTGATATTCGAATCCAAAACCACTGCACAATACGGATCCTAAAGAATTCCCGTGATCAACTCTTGGCATATTTTTCCCGACAATGATTTTCAGTTTAACTTTTCCAACTCTGCTGGACCTCAAAACGACGCCGTTTTCTCTTCTCCTCCCAAATTCCTCAATTTCTGAAAATAAATATCTAGATCAATTCGAAATGAACAGTTCGAAAATCCTCCACTTGGATTATTGATCGAAGATGTGATTTACTCAATTTTGATTCTTTTCCTTTTCCTATAGACTGATTGATAGATCCACTTGCATCACTCAAAGATACATTGACCAAGGTTCTTTTGATATCTCACTTTCTAGTTTGTGCTCTCCCTTTCTCTATGTATATACGTGTGTATGTTAGTGAAATAGTAGCCAACTTTGTTTTTCAGGAGATTTTTGTAAAATACGAGTTAAGCAATATCCTGTAAACGTAAAATTTCGCGATTTATAGATTTGCATTGTTCGTCACTTGAATTGTAGATTTTATCTGGTGAAGTTTGTCAATATGAACGATTTTTATTTTTTAACTGGGTTTCGCACAGTCTGCTGTTTTGTTGGTTTAATTGAGTGAAAAGGGCTACTGGGCTAGTACTAAAATTTGAACCCTGGCTCTTGTTATTATAATGGTGAAATATCTTGCAAATTCAGTTGAACAACTATGTTTTACTGTCAAGCGCTACGACTTTAATACAATTTTTCTCCACTGTTTGTTGGATTTTTGTCAAGTGGTTCCTTGTGCTCTTTTCTTGATAATTTTCTGGCTGCGGAATTATTAGATTGAAATTTAAAATGCATATACTTCATTAATAGGATTCATGAATTTCTTCGCACGTGCAGGTTGGCAATCAACAAAACATAATCTCATGAATACGATTTTTTTTTTTTAAACCCCGTGTGCTGCAAATTGTAATGTTAATGAGCATTTAAATTTAGGTATTTATTTCGAAGTGCACAAGGAATTTGACTCTGTGGAGGGTCGTTGATCAATTATATGAACATACAACTTATTTTCAGAACGAGTATTACCACAGTGATCGGATAGATTTTATGTTATTTGCTGGTTGTTGCCAAGTTTGCTTTTCCTTCCCACTTTTTTATATAGTGGATTGCGTCATTGCAAGTGAGTTATTGCATTTTTTCCTGTAGTTTTTTTTTTTCATCTGCTAGTTGGTAATGTCGGAAATGGTTAATTTTGATTGCCAGATCCTACTTTCTGTTTGATAAGCTCTTTTCAGGAGAGAAAAATGAGATTTGTCTTAATTATTGGCATTCTCGTAATAGGTCTGGAGCATAAATAGACATGGGTGCCTCAAAGAAATGGATCAAAGCGTTGATTGGTTTCAAGAATCAGGAGAAATCTCAATGTTGGGAGAAAGATGAAAATGTTGGTGGTGTTTTCTGATTGCAGTTATTTATCAGGGAATATAATGTTATGGAAAGGCAATCTGAGATGCTCAAATATTGCATTTGCTTTCATTTAACTTTGTTGAATGCCCTTTTGTCTATCTGTATATTCTGCCTTGACTTTTTGGCCAGAATTTCCCTTCCCTGCTGGCTTTACACGTGCTGAAGGGATATTCTTGAATTTCATGTGGAATTTTCCCAAATTTACCTTTTCATTTCTGGTGTCCTGGCGCAAGAAAGTTTCTCAAAGTGGTTGGAGCTGTTCAATATCAATAATATATGTGGTGGACATGTATTATATGTTTATTAACTAAGAATGGGAATGGAAGAAACTTGAGATGCCAAACCGTTTCTTCTGCACGGAAAACTGTAGCAGAAGTACCTTTCCTAGTGTCATATATGAATATTTGGGAACTTGATTTGACAGCACATGACTATCTAGATCTGGAATGTAGTGAAATTTAGCCCATGTTTGGTAACCATTCTTCCA
>NW_019242560.1:42305-55516 GCF_002742605.1 Olea europaea var. sylvestris | reverse complement strand
TACCTCTAAACCTGTTGCTCGTTCAAGATCGCATAGCAATCCAAAAGAGAGATCAACCCTTTCAAATAAACAAGGAAAGAAGCAATTGTCTCTGCCAAGCTGCGGTCAGTCTCTCTATCATGCTTTCCTTTTTCTTTCTGAAGATAATGTCGTCCTGGAAAGCTAGCCAACCCTGCTTTATAACAGGACATTTTGAGCATGTTTGGCTAAGATTAAAAAAGAAAGGTTTGCTTCTGAGTAAAGAAATTTTCAGATAATTATTTAAATTGATCGATGTTAGAATTAAGTTGTTTTCTTGACATTAGGGGGGTAACTTTTTTTGTACTTGAAAGCTTGATAAGTTATCCAATTATATGCAACCTTCACTTACTTTTAAGCTTAGCTAACTCTTATTTTGACAATAGGGTAATAGTTACTTTCAACTTAAGTAACTTGTTCTAACTTCTAAATATGTTAAGCAACGAAAAGTTTCTTAAAAAATTATTTTTAAGCTTATCCAAACATGCTCTTCGTTCTTTCTTGCCTCTAATGTGGATATTTATGTGACTCAGTTTTCTACATCCTTCCTTAATGCAATCCATGATCCTCTTGGTTCAACTTGCTAAACACCTTGTGTTGTGATCATGCAATTATAGAGTTCATTGAAATCTTCAAAGCCATAAAATTCTAGATTGTCACGAGTATCCATGATTATTATCATTTTTAATACATTGATTAATAACTCCCTCCTGTTTATGAGTTTATCTATCACACTATGCTGTGGCTCAGATATTGCACATGAGCAAATGTACACTAATTGTCTTGCTAACTGTGGGTCTTAGCGAATCAACCAGGGCTAAATCAGGGGTCTCAACCAACCAGGCAACCCAGTCGAACTGCTGTCAAAAGCTTGCCTACTGGCCAGAAGCCCGCAAAGGATAAATCTAAATTGAATGGCAATGGCCTAAAGCCTTCCAAATCTACTCTGCAGGCTGATCATTAGTGTTTAGCTTTAGTCTGTTGTACAAAAAGTGCAATTTTTTATGTGAGAAGATGATTATTTTTTGATGTTACCAGGGCTTGTAGTTAAATAGACAGGTGTGTTCTTGAAATAGGAATGAGGGGGTGAGACTGTTGAAAAAGATTATTTATTATTGTATTCTTTTGGTTCATTTGTATTTATTATCGTGAGTGAGTTTCTAGAGGATTATCGAACTATACATGACGTAATATGTACACGAAAAAATACACAATCGAACTATACATGACGTAATATGTACAAGAAAAAATACACGTAGGAGGCAAGTGAACTTATGGTAGTGTAGAGAATTGGTCGAAAACATTTTATAATAAATTGCAAAATATCGAACCCACGTCAAAGTAATTGGCAAGCTAAAAATTTATTGACAAGATAATTTTACCCTTACATTCAAAATTGATTAAAAAAAAAAAAAAAAACTCATCTCGGTTTGACGGAGGTGGTTCGGCGTAGGGTGGGATGGAGAGAAGAATTTCGGGTTTTCTTTTTTCTTTTGTTGTTTCATTTTAGTTTTAGTTGGGATTATTTGCACTTTTTAAGTGCTTGTTTGGTATAGATTTTAAGTCAATTAAAAATAATTTTTTCATCGTTACTTCACTATTCCAACAGTTATATTTGAATTATTCTCTTAGAGGTAGGACTTAGTTTATCTCTAACGATCAAAAAATCAATTATCAAAATTCCTACCAAACGAGAAGAAACTACTTAAAGTTGAACTTGCATTATACGTTGTTATTCTGTAATACTTTATAAGTACAGTAAAAGTAATATTTGACTGCTCCATTCACCATATTGATCTAAATTTGAGAAAACTGCAAGCATCTAAAAATAAAAGGCTAATTATCATGCATGCAAGTAAATAGTAAAATGCACTTAAATGTGAGTATTAAAATTACAACTAATGCATAAATGAAGATGAATGGCAAATACGATACATGAATTAACATGAATGTTAGTTAATTTAGAATTAGTACCAAGGAATATATACGTGATAATGTATGTCAAATCATTTAGACTAAATGAACATAATTTAGTTTTCAATTAAGTGAAAACGGATGTTAATTAACATATATGGACGTGAATAATGAAACTCTTGAATGTGAAATTCTAATTAATATTAATTATATGAACGTGAATATTAATTAATCGAGAATTAATAATAGGGACATGGACTTGAATTTGAATGTGAAATACTAATTAATACTGACTAAATGAATGCGAATATTAATTAATTGAGAATTTAATATATGGAATACATGCACGAACAAGAATTTTGTAGTATTTATTATAATTTGTAAATTAAATACATATTGAAAAATGAAAATTTAGATATTATTGAAATAATTGAATTGTAGTGAGTCTATAATCGTCCAAAAAATATGATATTTAATATATTATAGATTTGAGATTACGATTGTAATTATTTGTTTATTTTTATTCCTTTTTATTTATTTGAACATACAATGCTTTAATAATAATAAAAATGAATTGTTTTCTACAGACTTGCTTGATTTGAGTATTGTGTCAAAATGAAATGATGTGATTGTTTTGGTCCAATTATCCTTTAGAGAATTGGTTGAAAACATTTTTCAATAAACTGCAAAATACTAAGCCCAGTCAAAGTGATTGACAATCTACAAATTTATTAACATTTATGTTCAAATAAACAAACAATTAAATAAAAAAAAATAAGAATTGATGACATTCTTTTTAAAAGGTTGAACCCCTTCTTGATTTGATGGGAGTAAGTTGGGGTTGGGAGTGATTCTGCTTTTCCTTTTTTGTCCTTTTTTCCGTTATTTATTTACATAACAGGGTAATATTGTCTTTTCAATACAATCTTAGACAAGGGTAAAATTGGTACTATAAAAATGAAAGATTAGGGATGTAAATTCTACGATTTGAAGATGAGGACCAAGATGAAATAAAACTCAAACATTACGGGCCTATATGCTAATATTCCATCAATTTAACTCGCTATTAATTGATTCCTACACCACCCCTGCGTTGGGCAAAACATATTTACATTGGTGTCTGAACTTATGTTTAAGTCTTCAATTGCTCACTAAAATTTAAGACGTCGGATTTTGGCCATCAAACTTATCCAAACGTTATATGTTACTTACTGATATAATATCCATTTCAAACCTTTAACGGATTAGTGATATGGTTAACAAAATGCACAAGTGGCACCCCGCCGTTACATTGACAAATTGTCATGTTGAAGATTGCTCACTAAACTTTAAGAAAAATATATTCGATTGCTCACTAAATATTGAAAAATGTCTTCGCTAGCTTACTGAACTTTAAGGTGATCAAATTTTGGCCACTAAAAACTTGAACTAACTTTTATTGCTCACTAAACTTTGAAAATGTCTTTGATTGCTCATTAAATGAGTAGCTTAAAAGTAATAAAGTGGACAAATGAGTCCGAATTGTCGATCATACGAAAAATAATCACTCAATTATACAAGAGTTAAATTTAATTTTAACATATTTTTATATAATTTTAAACTATTTTTGTCATTTGAAAAATTCAAATTTATTGTGTCATTCGTAGATAAAATTAAATTAAATTACAATTTGGATTTTGCAATGAAATAGACAATAAATTTAATTAAATTTTGAATTTTTGTCTATTTCGTTGCAAAATTCATTTAATTAAATTTATTGTATTTTTGTTACAAAATCCAAAATGATCGCTCAATTATACAAGAGTTAAATTTAATTTTAACATATTTTTGTAGAATTTTAAACTACTTTTATCATTTGATAAATTCAAATTTATTGTGTGTTTCGTTATTAAAACTAAATTAAATTACAATTTGGATTTTGCAACGAAGTAGACAATAAATTTAATTAAATTTTCAATTTTTGTCTATTTTGTTGGAAAATTGATTTAATTAAATTTATTTTATTTTTTGTTACAAAATCCAAATTTTATTCTAATTTAATTTTAACAATTAAACACAATAAATTTGAATATTTTTCAAATAATGAAAATATCTTAAAATTCTACAACAATATGATAAAATTAAATTTAAGTATTTTGTAATTGAATAATCATTTATCGTGGAATTGACAATCCGAACTCGTTTGTCTACTTTATTACTTGGAAAATTTTCAAAAGTATGAGTTTGGGTATACACATTTCAAAAAAAGAAAAAAAAAGTTTCAAATTTCAAAAAATCATATTTTTATTAAAATTTATTTATGATTTAATTAATTAATTATATTTAGATAACAGATCTATACAATTTAGTCACAAATGAACAATTTAATTAGTCACTTGTAATTTTTTGATCATAAATTAGAAATTTTATGTCACAAATTACTTTACCATCACAATTCGAAAAATTTGTAGGTCACAGTTTTTTCTTCACTAAGCCTACGTGATTTCTATCATACTCCAAAATAATATTTATATTTATCTTATTTCTTTCATGATGAGATTGTTAGATATATATACAATAAGCCCTTATTTGAGCCACATTATTTTCATAAAAATGTATTTTCAAATAGTTTATTAATGAGAAATGTGTAGTTAAAAAATAAGGAAATATTTGAATTTATGTGTAATATTATTTTATTGAAAAATATATAGTTGAAATGATGTTAAATCACTGTTTAAGAATGTATTTTTTTTTCAAAACATATGGCTCAAACAGGGCCTAAATATAATATGGAAAAGAAATAAGTAATTTAGATGAAATGTCAAAGCGGTGGAAAACGTGAAATTTGTGTGGGAGGTTGGGGGTTCGGGTCACGTCCCATGCAATAATAAAAAAGTCTTTGATCGGAACCTTTAGGCTTTCTTGATTAAAATAGTTATTTTTTATTTTAATCATTTTCGAAATTATTTAATGGGTTAAACTAGTCGGTATAATATGATCATTTTTCAACAACTTACTATTTAGAACCCATTATCCACGTTCCATTAAAAATTGCAAATCTTTCTGGATCATGTGGAGGAAATGATATCTATTCTGCCTATATAAATACTCATATGATTTTGAAAATACATCAAAAAACGAAATTATAATTTCCATATTCAGTAATTTTTAAACTCGAGTTTTACATTTTCTTTGGGAGTACATTTGAAATTTTGAAACCATTTGTGATTGCTATACAAGTGGTTTGTGTGATCGTTGTAACCTGGGATTAATGGTCCACATAGATCGTAGCAGTTATCAGTGGGCAAATTCACTTTAAGATATCGTATTGTCATGAGACTCGATCAATCGATAAATTTTATTTTGCATTTTACTATTTTGCAAGTTTTTGTAAGTAATTATTTTTCAACACTCTAAAGTGCAGTTGCATTTATAATTAGTTGTCATATTTGTAGTAGATATATATGTTCCTAAGTGAAATTGCATTTATAATCACTTGTCATGTTTTCAGTAGATATATCTATTCCTCAGTGTTTTGAAAAATCCAAATTATTTGATGAAAGTATTTTAAGAGATGACAAATGAATTTGTGATTTTATTTGACAATTTTTTAAAGTTTTTGATGCTATTGAATTTGACAAACCCTTTTTCTGCAATTGTTGATAAGCCTTCTGATATTGAAATAGAAGATTTGGCTAATTGAGAACATAAGGATTATATGTGTAGAAACTATATTCTAAATTACTTGATGTTAGATTTAGATGATTTTTATTGATAATGTAAATCTGCTAAAAAATTATAAAATTACGTAGAAAAGAAATATGTTGTCGAAAATGTTGGAACTAAGAAATTTGTTTTGGAAAAATTTCTAGATTTAAAATAAATGACATTAGAACTGTGGTCAATCAAGTTGAAGAATTACATATTATATTCCATGAAATTATTGTAGAGGTATGCAAAATCTGTGAGAGATTTCAATTGTCCACTATAATTGAAAAATTACCACATTGTTGAAAAGAGTATAAGAAAGTTTGAAACATAAGAGAAAATAAATATCCTTATAGGATCTGATGATTATCAGAATTAAAATTGAGGAGGACAATAGAATGACAAAATGTAGGTAAAGGCCAAATTTGGACATCAAGGCTAATCTTATTTAAGGACGTTCTAGTAGTAAGAAATTTGTTGAAACTTTTACCAAAGGTCAGAACTTTAGATGCAGAAATAAGGGAAAACAATTCATGGGAAAGAATAATTAGTTAAAATCTCAATTTAAAAATAAAATTGTTAGTTACTGTTTTGTTTGTAGTAAACTAGTTCACTTTGCAAAGAATTGCAGAAATAGGAAACAAAAAGCTGTGAATAATCGAGCGCATGTAGTAGATGATGGAAGTTTCTCTACTATGGTGATAAATATTATTCTAGTACGCAACATGACAGACTGATGGGTAGATTCTAGAGCAACCAAACACATTTGCTGCACGAGATGTGCATTTTCTTCGTTCACTCCTGCTAGTGATGGAAAATGCTTATTTCTCCAAAATCGAGGGAAAAAGAATTGTGACACTAAGATTTACTTCTAAAAACATCCTTAGCTTGAAGAATACCCTTTATGTACCTGAAATTAGGAAAATCTAGCGTCTGGATTTATCTTAGTCAAAAATGATTTAAGATTGTATTTGAGAGCAAACAAGTTGTACTATTTAAGGGTAGTTCTTTTGTTGGGAAAGGGTATGCAGATGAGAGTGTTTAAACTCAATGTTTCTTTGATTCATAATAAAGCATCTACTTCATCTATTTACTTGTTGGATTCTGTTGATTTCTAGCATGTTAGATTTGGACGCGTTAATATAACTTCTATTAAAAAATTAAGGAGTTTGGGAAGTATTCCCAAAACGGATAATTTTTCAAATACAAAATGTGAAACTTGTGTTGAATCTAAGTATGCTAGAAAATCGTTTCGTCATGTTGATAGAAATACTTCAATTTTAAGTATAATACTTTTTAATTTATGTGATTTAAAAGGCTATGTTACTCGTGGTGGAAATAAGTATTTTTTAACTTTCATTATCGATTGTTCTCGATATTGTTACATTTATCTTCTTAAGAGGAAGATGAAAGTTATTCAAAATTTATTTCACGTAAAACTGAATTAGAAAATCAGCTAGACAAAATTATAAAAATTTTAAGATCTGATAGGGAAGAATAATATACAGGTGCTTTTGCTAAATTCAATGTTGATAATGGTATTATTTATGAGACTACTCACCTTATTTTTTCCCCAATCTAATGGTAAAGCTAAAAGGAAAATAGTACTCTTGAGGATATAGTCATTTTAATGCTAAACTCTTTTGAATTATCTTTTAATATGTGGAAGGAAGCCCTTCCTACTGCATGTTATATTCTTAACAGAATTTTAAGTAAGAAAAAAATAAGCCCCCCTATGAAATATGGAAGGTTATAACACCTTCATATAAATATCTTAAAGTGTGGGGGTATTTAGCTAAAATTTCTACTCTAGCATCAAAGAGAATTAAACTTGGTCCGAAAACTGTTGATTGTGTTTTTATAGGTTACGCTCTTTACAGTAACGCCTACAAATTTTTAGTCATTGTTTCTAAAAATAATTTGATCGAAAAGAACATATTTTTTGAAACTAGAAATGTTGAATTTTTTTAAAACAAATTTTCTTTTAAAGAAAGGTTCGAAGGATAAAGTAATTCTTTTAGTATTCCTCTAATGTTAGAGATGAACCTATTGAATTAGAATAAGTTGAAATTAGGAGAAGCAAAAGACCTAGGACCACCACTTTTTTCGGTGCTGACTTTCTAACCTACTTAGTAGAGGATAATTCTAGTACTTTTGGTAAAGCTATGTCTCTACCAGATTCTATGTTTTGGAAGGAAGTTGGAGATAGTGAAAAGATTCAGTTACATCTAATAATATTTGAGAATTAGTAGACTTACCTAAAGGATGTAAGACCATTGGGTGTAAAAGGCTGTTTATGAAAAAACTTAAACCTGATGGTTCGATCAATAAGTTTAAAGTAAGACTTATAGCTAAAAGCTATAGACAAAATGAATGAGTTAACTTTTTTTTATACTCACACACTTGTTACTATGATTACCTCTATTAAGATGTTAATTGTTATTACTTCGTTATATGATTTTATTATACATCAAATGAATTTTAAAATTGTATTTTTAAATGAAAACTTAGAAGAAGAGATTTATATGAATTAACCTGGGGTTTTTTTTTTATAGAAGGCCTTGATGATAAAATACGTAGACTTAAAAAATCCCTTTATGACCTCAAACAAGCTCATAAATAATGACATGAAAAATTTGATACAATTTTGACATCAAGCGATTATGTGAAGCAGATAAATGCATATATAGTAAATATATAGCAAATTTAAAAATAATTGTGGTGTGATAATTCGCTTGTATGTCGATGATGTGCTGATAATGAGAACTAATTTAGATGATGTTAATAAGACTAAACAATTTTTGAAAAAGCACTTCGAAATGAAAGATTTGGGTGTTGCTGATATTATTTTAAGAATTAAAATAGTAAAATATTTCGTAGGAATTATTTTAATCCAATCATATTATGTAGAAAAAGTGCTTAACATTTTTAATCAGTACAATTTTATTCCTACTAAAACACCTTATGATATAAGCCGTCACTTAATCTTGAGGTATTTGAGATACACTATAGACTAGGAAGTACATTATACCAAATTCCCTATTATACTTGAGCGATTTTGTGATGTTAATTGAATTTTCAACACCAATGAAAGTAAATCTACGAGTGGATATGTTTTTACATTAGCAAGCGATGTTGTATCTTGAAAATTTACTAAGCAAACCTGCATTGCGAGATCTACTATGGAATTTGAGCTCATAACTTTAGAATAAGGCAGGTAAGGAGGCTGAATGGTTAAGGAATTTTCTTATGAATGTTTCTTTGTAGTCTAAACCATTTCTAGCTATTTTTTGTCCATTGTGACAATCAAGCACTTATTTCAAGATCTCAAAATTCATCCTATAATAGAAAGTCTAGATATATTCGTAAGAGGCACAATGCATCAGCTGCTTAAGGATGGGGTTATAGCTATTGACCATGTGAAATCAAGTGATAATATTGCTGACTCATTAACCAAATGATTAGTTAGAAAGCTAATTAAGAAAACATCTAGGGGATAGAACTAAAGCCTATTACAAACTAGATCACCTATAGCGGAAATCCAACCTTACAATTGAAGATCCCACGGTCAAGGTTCAATGGAAAAACTAAGTTATTGGAGTGGTCTGTGGTGGTACTACGTTAGATTTATTCCAAACCCTTCCCTATGATGCTAGTACCAACTGTATCGATTAGAAGATGAGCTAATGTTCTTAATGCTTACTATAGTTAATATTTAGTGGGGTGTTTAGATATAGTGCGCCCTTGATAGAAGCAATTATTTGAGCATGGAAGTGGGGCCGCTTTCCATGAGAATTGAAGCTAATTTTCTAGAGCACTCAAAGAAATTGGAAAAGTTCATGGCGAAATGAACATAACCGCGAGCACTCAATGATTATTTTATAAGTCATGTGCGTGTTCTGTTTGTTGCTATACTTGTAGAGTTCAATACAAGTTCACTCTACAGTTAACAAGCTCGATAGAATACACAAAGCTAAGGTTCAAATCGATAGACGCCTAAGCCTGGGTGATTTTTACCGTACTCCAAAGGAATATTTATATTTATCTTATTTCTTTCATGTGGGGGATTGTTGGATAATTTATACAATAATTATAATGTGTGAAAGAAATAACTCATTTAGATGAAGTGTCCAACTAGTGGAAAGTATAGAATTTGTGTGGGAAGTTGAGGGTTCGGGTCAAATCCCACGCAATAATAATAAAAAAAAAAAAATTGATTGGGGCCTTTTGACTTTTGGGCTTCATTGATTAAAATAATCATTTTCAGAATTATTTAATGGATCAAACTAGTCGGTATAAGATGACTATTTTTCAACAACTCACTATATAGAACCCATTATCCACATCCCATTTAAAACTACAAATCTTTATGGATCATGGTAGATGCAGTTATATAAACACTTAATTTTTCATGGAACTTCTCCCTATCAAACAGGGCCTAATTGAAACTCTACACTTTAAAACACTTTATACCCATGTAGGTTAGACTGGATATACTTAAGTGCACACCCCATTGCATATACAAGTTTTGATTAACTATTGTATCAAGCGTTGAGCATATGAATGAATAAAATTACTTCTAAGTTTAGATGAGGACTCATGACAATGCTCCAATACTTGCACATGCATATTTTCATAATTTGGGAGACTTTTGAAAAGTTATTGAGAATTTTTGGAGACATCTGCTGAAAGGCCTTGAGGACCAATCTAGGATGCGAAATTTTACGAAATACCAGTCAAGCTTTAGTGGTATGATATTTGTGGATTTCTATTTGAAAATAATGTGTCTTCTATCAATGATCATTCATAATTATCATAGTATATTATAACCAAAAATTAGAGTTTTGTCATGCACGTGAATTGATTCGAATATTCTAATTACATAGGAATTCTGTATCTTTTTAAACAAAGGTTAAAAGATTAACCCTCAATAATGTGCCAAATTAATATTTTAGAAAAGGTCAATTGTAACTACAGTGAGTAATAGTAATTTATTATTATACAATTTAGGCCCATGTTTGAGCCACATTTTAGGAAAAAATGCATTATTCATGTCAAATCAATGAGAAATGTGTAGTTAAAAAATAAGAAAAAATTTTAGATTTGCGTGTAATATTATTTTATTGAAAAATGTATGGTTGAAATGATGTCAAATCACTGTTGAAAAATATATTTTTTGAAAATATTGTGGCTCAAACAAGCCCATGTGACTCATATTTTGATGTTAAAATAATATAATAATAATACTACCATGTAGAATGATTAATTTTGATCTATGTTTTGAAAGCTTCAATTCTTATAATTATAATAACTTATTAGGCATTTAATTATTTTAAGTTTTACATGAGCCCTCATGTATTAAGTTATTAAAATGAATGGCTAGTAAATGTTAAAATTGGATTTTCTACATTTGTTAGAATTTCATGTGACTTTATTTAATTGAAACAATATTTCTTCTGCGGAATATTTGAAGTAGTGTATTTGAAAATTAATTTATGTTCAAAATTGCAAATATTTTGTATCTAAAACCTATTTTATGACTATGAAGACATGTTTACTTATAACATCGTTGTCAAACCATATTTGATACTTTATGGTTATGTTAATTTTTATTTTCTAGTGTTTTGTAATACATGAGTATTATTGTATTCAATTATGCTGTCCAAGTTAATGAATTGTAAATACTTATATTTTGACTAAAATAATCGCTAGGTAAGTAAAAGTGTTGTCAAATAGATTAAGTGGAAATCTGTTTAATTATATCATATTGATTATGTAGGATATTGATTGTCATATATACTGAATTTCACATTATGAATTAGATGCCATCCTTTTTTTTTTCTCCTTTCTATAGTGACCGATATCCTTTCCTATATGCACAAAGAAGTTAAGAAAATAATAATAATAATAATAATAATAATAATAATAATAATAATAATAATAATAATAATATAGTTCATTTTTAGAATATAGTGAGGAAGTTCCAAGAGTTGGATATCTTTGGAATGTGGGGGGTGTTTACATTTCATATTGATGCACCTTCTATATTTTATTATTCTTAACCGGAAAAACTCACTTTTGAAAAGTGTTAAAAATGAAATTTGTATATTTTTAGGTGAATATAGGAGTTGAACGGATGAATTTGTTTGAACGTGTTACTAGAAATCAATTTCTAAATTTCATTTGTTTATCTTATTATAATTAAATATGTAACATTAATATTTGGAAAGTTCTTAGATGACATGCTGATGTACAAGCAGAGACTAAGAGCTATGGAAATTGATGTTATGAATTTATAGTCAAGGAGGGATATGAAATAAATTATAATCCGTAATGGAAATAATAAATCGTCTAGGAGAATGGGCTTAAGCCCATAGGGGGTTACCTCTAGAAGTAACCCAACTTTTGTGGTTGGAGATCCCACGAAGAAGGTTCAATGTGGTGGAAAAAATCCGTTTTGTGGGACCTGTAATAGTACTACTTATATTTTGTTCATTCCTATGGTAATAGTGCTAATAATAATGTGATGTTATGAAAGGTTTAACCCCGAATGAGGTGTGGGTCACATGCACTCTTAGAGGACTCATCTATGTAAGAATTTCATGAGGCCGTGACTATGAAATTGAGTTATTCTCTAGAAACTCTTATTAAAATCAAGATTGAAGCAAATTGCCATTAAGAGCGCTATCTGCTATGAACTAGAGCCTAAATTTATATTGTGTGTGAAATAATTGAAATTTGGCCAAATGGACCTAATTTAAGGCTTAGCCCATTATGGCTCCTTCAAATAAAAATTGTTATCACTAAATAAAATTCAAGTCCAAATGACATCTACACTCATTAAACATCATAACGTTGCCACTATTATATATATTTATCTATTTTAAAGTTTAAAACTTGCAGAGGATTGTTGTATACAACAAAAATAAGTTACAACCTTTCAAAATTGAACTTATTAATTTTTAGTTTTGCTGTTTAATCTTTAGGTCTGATTATAAAATTTAAAGCTCATAATATTAGATGAACTGTGGGGTTGGAATCTGCCCCCATAAAAGGGAGTTGTTTTCATTGTGTAAAACATAACTTGGAAGAAAAACATTTTATACAATTTATATTATATTCTTATATTTTGACAACTCAATAAAGATTCATTTACTTATCTCCTTATGGTTGTACCTATAGAAGAAGAACCAATTGTGAGTCACCTGAATTCTATCTTGAAGTCGTGTATTGTCGAAAATATCCACATGAAGGGAGACAATACGACTTTAGAACAGTGTCATTGACGTAACTCCCTAAGACTTGCTTTTTATTTTATTTTTTTATTTTATTCCTTTTTTAACCCTTTTCATATGTTTTTGTTATTGCTGAATTATATTACATATGCTTATGTGTAAAATTATTATGTTAATCCATAATTTATCTACACACGAATCGCTCATTTTTCCCAACAATGTCATGTCATAGAGAAATTGTTGCATTTGTTGGGTATCCTAATGTGGGGAAGAGTTCAACAATTAATGCTTTGGTTGGAGAAAATGGACTGGTGTTACCTCAAATCCGGGGAAGACAAAGTACTTCCAATGGAATGA
>NW_019242560.1:25278-40546 GCF_002742605.1 Olea europaea var. sylvestris | reverse complement strand
CGTGTCCAAAATGGACACACGGCACCTCGGCATTGGCCGAGGCGCCTACCACGCCAGGGCCCACAGGCGCCTCGACCAATGCTGAGGTGCCGTGTGTCCATTTTGGACACGACTTTGTACCCGTAGCACAACCGTTTTATTTTATCCTTTGTCTTTTATTATTACTTCTGAATTCAGATCACTGAGGGAAATACAAAGTCAATTGGGTAGAACACTTGGCTTAATTTGCCCTTTTCTTCTTCTTTTTTTTTTTTTTAAATAATCTTACACATAAATGTTTGCAAATTTTCCATTGTCTTGATATTTGAAAATTGCAGAAATGGAAATAATAATATCAATGGAAGCTCACTGGATTTAAGATTTTGCTAAATGGAGCATCTTATGAAATCAGCTTTTATGTTGCAATACAGCATCTGGATGAATTTCTCTTTCTGTTTTCAGAATACAACGGGATTATATAATTTTGGGTGGTCTGGATAAGGGCACTAACTGAATCTGTGGCTTATTATGGTTTGAGCTTCTCATGGTGTGGTCTATTTCGTCTACATGACTAATTAATATTCTAGATTCTCCCTTTGTCGATTAGTTATTCGAGTCAATAAATGCTTTTCATATTTTTAGCTAGTTTAACAACCCAAAATTTCTCTTTAGATCATTAAAACATATCTAAAATAAAACTTCTATAAAAGATAATTGTTCTTAAACTTACAATAATAATTATTAAGAACAAATACTTAATCAAAAACATTAAATTATTATTCGAAAATCATAATCATTTCTTTTTTATTATTCCACCTGAGACCCGTTTTAAACTTCAACATCTCGAACAACAATTACCAAAAATGGGGAAAATCATAAATAATGAGATAAATTCTAATAAGTGAGCCACATAAATCGTAATTCATATTTATAGTTTAGGAGTTCTTAACGTATATGAGGGGATACAGGGATTTTGGTGGTCATAGTCCCCGTACACAATCATAACAGACATAGGGAGACATAGCCGTACTTCATTGCTATAATTCATGTGCGTAGCACTATTAAACTCCTGTCCATTGAGAACATATAGGACCCATATCATATTCATAAATCAAATTTCGTATTTTAAAATATGAAAAACAATTTAACATACAACATATGACTACACTTACCTCGTTAATTTGAAGAGGATTTGATAACACACGTATGGAAGAACTTGAACCTCGAGTAGCCGTTTATAAATTGTGTGTAGTGTGGACAATCATAGTTACACACACATAGATATACATAACTATGGTAACCGCATTATTTAAATTAATCGATCGGAATTATATTTAATAGTGCATATATAGACTTATGTAATTGTAGTCATACTATAATTTAAATCAGTCAATTGTAATTATATATAATTATGCATATACAGAGTTATGTAATTTTAGTAATACTAATTTCATAATTAACGACTACAAAGGATTTTGGGTGTTACAAAATCAGTTTGTGATGTTACTTAGAAACACAAATAACAGCATATGCATATTCGAAGTGGATAAAGCACGTTGTTTGGGAAATGACTTGGAATGTTTTTGTAGGAATTGATGCTTATGAGATTTGCATAAAAGAGCAAATGATGTTTGCTTCATTTCCAATTAAATATACATTTAATGAGATCAGCATGACATTCATTACATGGATCTTTAGCTCACCAAAAAGCAAATACGATTTTCATTTTTCTTCTCTTTATTTCACAAGTTAAAAAAAAAAAAAAAATTGTGGGAAAAAATAAGGAACACATTTTAGTCTGCTGTTGACTTATAGTTTTATGTACATTTCAAATAACAATTTTCACCATTTTTCTGTTGTAAGTACTGGTTTTACTTTTTTACTTACGGTAAATCTGGTTTATATATGCATACATGTGATATTTGCATCCGTGCATATACTGGTTTTGTATGTGGTGAAACAGAAAGTTTGTGGATTTTATTTTTATTTTATTTATTTATATTTTAGAGAATCGAAGTATTCTAAAATTGCAGGATGACTTACAAATTGTTTTAAATTCATAGTAGTACAAATATTTATGTCATATATTTGCAACCATGTTGTCTTTGATAGTTGTTTAAGGAGAATGTCTGTAATAGTTCCTGAGTATTTTCTATCCTAAAATACTTGATCCTTTTGGAGTTGTCCAAGCCTTCTTGATCTTTTGACTTATGTTGTTCGATCCTCACTTTATGAGAAGTATTATTGCCCTTACTCTTTTGATATGTGCAATTTTCAATATGTATTTAGAAATACAGATGACTTGTTGCTCATCTAAGTGTTCAATTTCACCTCCTGCATTTATGGTAGTTGCTTAGACCAGGTAAAGAAGTAAGTCCATTTTGTTATTAATGGTAGGGTGAATGATCTTTCAAACTTGAGAATCCAATTTTCGGTTAAAAGAATCTCTTTAAATGTGAAATATTATTTTAGGGACAGTGCTGGGTCTTTTAATGCTTTGCTCGGTTGGAAAACTGTATGGACTCAGAACTGGTTCCATGTGACATGGTAAAGAAATATTAGCTTGACCAAGCCTAGCACCTACTTGGCTTCTTTTCTGAATCTTTGTTCATGTGCCACTGGTTCACTTTGTTACTTTATGGTACTTCTTATTACATTGATTTTTAAGCTAGATAAACAATATTGAAGTGGTTGATGTGCACGATTTTGCTGTCTTCATTAGTAATTTTATAATTTTTCAAGGAGAAAAATGTATATTCTATCATATGACGTGCTATGAACATCTGGACTGTGTTTTTAAGAAGTGAAGTTATCTTGATACTGTGTTTTTAAGAAGTGAAGTTGTCTTGATCTTTTGCTTGCCCATCGCCTTTCCCAGGTACGCAACTGCAAGTGCACGCTCTGATGGTCTTCTTCTTTTATGTGGAGGAAGGGATGCAAGTAGCGCGGTTAGTGTGATTTCTGAAACTTTCATGTCATGGATGATTATGATATACCTGGATTCACTTGTTCTTTGCTTTATTTAGTTTCATTGGATGCACAATTCTTTACATTTCCTCTTCATTTAATGTTTCTATTTGCTCATTTTTCATGGGATTACTTCACTATACCATAACTCCTAAGTGGGACCTTAGTCCTAAATTTGGTCTATTTAAACGAAGAGGGAGCACGGGTTTCTTTTTCTTCTTTTATGCGTGTTTTTTTATGTATGTAGACGTGCACTCTTTCTGTTGATTGTGTTATTATTTCTGTTATCAGAGATGGGGAGTTAAGTGTCCGGCTTACGGTTTCTTTCAATGCTTCTCTCTTAAATATTTGTCTTTTCTTGCATTATGATTAGGTGGATCTAGTGTAGGTATCACTGGTTGATGGGCCTAAATGTCAACCTTGTGGTGCTAAAATTTTTTTCTGAAATTTACTTCATCTTTCGCATGGCCCTTATTTTTGAAAGTTTAAGAATCTTCTTTTTGCTTGCTTGGGAGGGTAATAATGCACAATAGTTGTTCTTCAGGATCCTACTCTTCAGTTGATTTAGTGTAGATCTTTGCTTTCTTGTCTGTTAATATTTAGTGATGCAATTTAAAGTTAAAAGTAGTATATGACAATTTCAATAATTGTACAATTACTGCAATAGCAAAATATAGCACTGAGTTGCTAAAGCAGTAGCAAAGTGTTAGTTTAGAAGTTTAGATACTCTTACCCTACTTATAATAGTAGCAATTGCAAAATGCAAATGCAGACACTGGTGCATAATTACCTGGAAAGATTGTTGTTGTGACACCTCTGGTGTTTGGAAATTTTTTCAGCAAGTTGGTTAATGATGAAGATGACAATTAACACCAGAAAGATCACTCAACACTTTTTTCTGTTCGTATGTTTTTATGCAGCCGCTGGCAAGTGCACATGGGCTTGCCAAACATAGAGACGGTCGATGGGAATGGGCCATTGCTCCCGGTGTCTCACCATCTCCCAGATATCAGCATGCAGCAGTGAGTTCTTTTATTGATCATTGATTGTGATAAACTTCATCTGTAATTAGGAATACTTAAAAATCAAAGAATTCTTCTCTCTGGCTAAAACTTATAACTTAATACTGGCATTTTTAGGTTTTTGTTAATGCACGTCTTCATGTATCTGGAGGGGCACTTGGGGGTGGACGCATGGTTGAAGACTCATCAAGTGTGGCTGGTACTTTTCTTTATTTATGTTTATTATAAAGAATTTCTTTTTTTTTTCCCTTGCATCTACTAAAAAATTGAGTTGTCCTAGAAGAAGATTGCATTGCATCAATTTTTCAATAATATCTGCACTTTTTACGGTGCAGTTTTGGACACTGCAGCAGGAGTTTGGTGTGATACAAAGTCTGTTGTTACGAGTCCGAGGACTGGCAGATACAGTGCTGATGCTGCTGGTGGGGATGCTACAGTTGAATTGACAAGACGCTGTAGGCATGCTGCTGCTGCCGTTGGTGACTTGATCTTCATTTATGGCGGTCTTCGTGGTGGTAAGACTTGATACTGCAGCATCACCGAGATATGTTTTTTTTTTTTTTTTTTTAGTTTTGGATATAAGGTGGTAACTGTTACTTATGTTACTTGTGACACTATATCTCCAATGACTTAAGTAATCATGTAACAATCAAGAAATAGTAAGCTTCGTTTAGGAAAAAATTGGAGACTAGGTGCATAGGAGTGATGTCATTATGTTTCGGATTTTTTTTTTTATTTTTTTGCCCCAAGGATATAATAGTAAACGCTAAAATGACTAGCTTATTATGGTTGATCTGGTCGTTATTATTGTTATAGTTTTTCAAATTTATAGTTTTTCACTCTTTGATCTAAATGTAATTGTAAGACGTTTTACACAGTTCCTTACTTTCCAAGTACTTATTTAACCTATGAGGTTGGGTGGTCTCGGATTGAGGAGTCTCGTACTGTTTAATAAAGCTTTGTTGGGTAAGTGGTTGTGGCGATTCGAAACTGAGAGGGGGAGTTTTTGGAGAGAAATTATAGGAGCAAAATATGTTGTTATGAAGGGAGGATGGTGTTCAGTCGAGAGTCGAGGCTCTTATTGAGTGAGTCTGTGGCGGTATATCCGGCGACGGTGGAGCGATTTTCGGGATAAATTGACTTTTGTATTGGGGAATGGTAATACTATCAGTTTTTGGAATGATTGTTGGTGTGGAGATCAACCACTAAGATTGAAATTTCCTTTCTTGTATGTATTGCATTGTTGCCGTCTGCCATGGTGAATGATGTTTTAGATATTCATAATGGGAGTATCAGTTGGAACATTGTTTTTGCACGGGGTTTGCAAGATTGGAGTTAGATGACTACGCGCTGTTTTTGACATCTTTATATGAGGTACAAATCAGGGCAGGAGATGGTGATTGCAGCAGGTGGAGGTTGGCACAGGATGACATGTTTTCAGTCGGCACTTTCTTTAAATCTTTATTGGAGCTGAAAATAGCTCTTTCCCTTGGAAGGCGTTGTAGAAGAGTAAACTGCCACCACAAGTAGCATTTTTACTATGGACAGTGGTGAGAGGATAGGTGCTAACGGCGGAAAATCTACGGACAAGGGGTTTTTGTACTACAGAGTGGTGCTTTATGTGTAGGAGGGATGGGGAGACGATTGATCACTTATTTCTCCATTGTGATATTGCTAGTTTAATGTGGAATGAGATTTTCGCATCGCAACACATAGATTGGGCAATGCCAAGGCGTATGGAAGACGTGTTAAAGGCATGGAGGAGAAAATTTTGCGACAAGGATGACAAACTTGCAT
Organism: Olea europaea var. sylvestris; assembly: GCF_002742605.1. Taxonomy (NCBI): domain Eukaryota; kingdom Viridiplantae; phylum Streptophyta; class Magnoliopsida; order Lamiales; family Oleaceae; genus Olea; species Olea europaea. The sequence goes on along the minus strand of NW_019242560.1, from coordinate 34,781 downwards.
GAGAGCTTATTCTGGGCTGCATAGTTTGGTGTGTGTGGAGAGAAAGGAACATCCGATGTTTTGACGATCAAACAACAACAACAGAGCAACTTAAAGAATTTTTTTATTTCACATTGTCGACTTGGTTTAATGCGGTGGCTACTAGTCACATAGATGGGCTGCTCAATTTTATGTCGTTTCTTTCGGATTTGTATTGATAATAAACTTCCTGTGTATTATGGTTTGATTAATAAAATACTTGATTACCTTTCCCAAAAAAAAAAAAAAAAAAAAAAATTTAACCTTTGTGGGGGTATATTATAAAACTGGAAAGTAGCAACTGTACTAGGATAATTTGGATTTTATTGGATTTCTAAGGTGAGGAGAATTAGTTCAACCTGAATGTTTGAAATAGAAAATGAATGCTTTTTCCTCCTTGAAAATTATAATGCAATTGAAATCGCTATCTCACTTTGAGTTTGGGAGACTAGTTAGGAAGTAATACTATTTTTACTGAGGAGTTGAGATTATGTCTCGCATTGAGTTTGTTGTTACTGAAATTCATTTAGTTTCTGGCGAAATATTTGAAATACATAGTGAACACGCACATCTTGGCATTGACATACATGACAGTCACTTGGAGGAAGTGATATTTTAGTTCTTTATACCTTCAACATGTATTTTTCACTGAGCCTGTTAAGAACTGTACATGTTCCGGAGGGATGAGCAAGTGAATGGTTGAATTTCTGATACAACTAGGAATAAATAAGTGAATCAACAAAATTTCTCTAGTTTTCAGATCCTGAGATCTTGAGAGTATATTCCGTAGCTCAGACAACAAAACAACAGGAGTACTCCACTTTCTTGTCACTGATTCTGAAAGTAGTGCAGTGAGGTATGATCACAAGTTTGGAAGCTTGATATGATTTTTGTTTGCTCATTATGATGATGCAATATAGTTGTAGTATGCTGTGATGCTCGGACTCGTCTTTCTGGCTGGCATTGTGTCAACATGACACGGGTACGGGTATGAGATACGGGGCGGATACGGTGATTTTCAACTGGACATGGCCATAGATGGAACTTGTTGGAACTTGGATGCTGCCATTGTCGTTGCAGAGTGCAAAAAGCGGTGAATGAGAGGGATTAGGGAAGGAGAAAGGATTTTGTTGGAGTATGGGCATTTTGTTGGAGTATGGGCCCTTTAAAAGAAAAAAAGGGGTTTTTGCGCATTTTTTTAGTTTTATCTGTTGATCTTTAGTTTTGGGCTTTTGAGCTCTTCCTTCTCCTCTTTTTTTTTTTTAATCACTGGCCTTTAGTTTTGGGTGGGCCTGTACAGGAGACGAAAATTGGGATTTTTTTAGCAATATCTTGGGCGGGGAAATGATTTGGAGGACTGTTCGGTGGCGTAAAATGGGCTTTCGTAATTTGGTAATTTAGGAGTAATGTGTATTTTTTAGATATCAATTTTACTTTAATATTGCAGTACTATTTATAAACGGGCCTCCAAGTTAATTGATCTTATTATAAATTATAATATATAAAATGTAATCACATCTACATCAAATGAAAAGATTTTGCTTGTAAATTTATGGGAAAAAATTGCCACTTATTATAAATTACAATATATAATTTGCCCTGTAATTATTATTTAACTTTTTAAATGTGAAATTTTGGGAAAAAAATTGAAGTTCCAAAGATGTGTCCACGTACCTGTGTCCAAAATTTGGACTCTTTTTAACCACGTTCCCGTATTCTACATTTTAGAAAATATAAGATCCGACACTTGGATGTGTACCCATAACCAGTAACCGAGTCCGAGCATCATAGGCAGTATGTTTTTTTGGTGTTTTTACATGGTTAAACGATAGCCAGGTTTTTGAGTTTTCTGTAGAATTGAGATTTTTAAATATTTTTAATCATCAATTTTTGGCTGCCCAACTGGTTTAAAGACTGAAAAAGGAGGACAGCTGCTGGGTTGTTATTTATCTTGCCTCCTACCAATGGCATTCTGAAAAGTTAGTTTAGACTATGATCTGCTGTTATCCAGGACCATCTTCTGGAACATTGTTCTTGGGTAGTTAAATAAGTTGACTTTCCTTCATATGATTTTATGTCAATTGTCTCTGCCTTAGTTTGGAACCTATTTCTGTTTCCAACATGAAAATACTAATTATGGTGAATGGCTCTTTTTTTTAATGATTTTCTGTTGCATACATGCTTTAGGGGTCTAGATCATATATTAGCATTCTTTTTTATATTGGTTCAGCTTTGATTATGTACATGATTGAGTTTTTCAGGAAGTTGGATAAAATAAAGTATACTTTGTAATAGGTTTTTGTTGCAGTGTCTACATATTTTAGTATTGAAAGGAATATATCATCTGTTATGTGTTGCCTGCAGGGTTGTTGCTTGATGACCTACTTGTCGCAGAAGATCTTGCTGCTTCTGAAACAACTAATGCAGCTTCTCATGCGGCTGCAGCTGCTGCATCAAATTTGCAGCAAGGGAGGTTACTGGGTAAATATGGATTTGCTGATGATAGAACAAGATCACTTGTGCCTGATACTACTGTTGATGGTGCGGTTGTGGTAGGTAGTCCTGTTGCTCCGCCAGTAAATGGTGATGTGCATGCAGACATAAGCACAGAAAATGCAATGCTTCAAGGTTCTCGGTAAGCTTGCTACTAAATGTTTATATAGATTCATATTCTGTGATTTACAAATAGCTCAGTAGTTTTTGCCTTTCAGTGGCTTAAAGTTCATATATTAAATTCTATGCTTTGCAGAAGACTGAGCAAAGGTGTTGATTACTTAGTTGAGGCTGCAGCAGCAGAAGCTGAGGCAATTACTGCTACATTAGCTGCTGCTAAAGCTAGGCAAGTTAATGGGGAAATTGAGCTTCCAGATAGAGACCGTGGAGCAGAGGCAACCCCTAGCGGAAAACAGACATCTACCTTGATAAAGCCTGATTCTGCAGCATCAAGTAACCCTGTTTCAGCTGGAGTTCGGCTTCATCACCGTGCTGTTAGTATCAAAATAATATATAATATTAAGCCCCTGTTTGATTTTGCTAAAAGTTCTTAGTAGATTTTGATAAAAGTTGATGTAATATGAAATTTGATATAAGTTGCTGGTTCCATGAAATATGTGGCTGAAAATGAGCTTGAGGAAAAATGAATTTTGAAAATATTGGGGCCAAATAGGGGCTAAGTAAATTTCATTTTCAGTCATAGCCAAGTTGTAAATTTGTTTCGTTATAAGCCATCAAAACGTTGGCAGGTTGTTGTGGCTGCAGAGACTGGTGGGGCTTTAGGTGGCATGGTCAGACAGCTTTCTATCGATCAGTTTGAAAACGAAGGCAGACGAGTCGGTTATGGTACTCCAGAAAGTGCAACAGCAGCTAGGAAACTTTTAGATCGGCAAATGTCTATTAACAGTGTACCCAAGAAGGTACTCCCTTTTCTTTATCCTCAACACGGTAATCTTCATCAAATACAATGTTTGTACAGATTTATTCCTTTGGTATTACATTGAAGAACATCAGTAATGAGTCCCCAAGTAAAATGCTAATGACATGCTATTTGCTTTAGTCAAATTCATTAGAATTGCATACTTCTGCTTTCTTCTTGCATTATATTCTCCACGGGAGGTTTACCAATTTGATCTTCGCCATAACAAAACCAAGTGCTTTACGCATACATAAAAGGGAAAAAAAAAAAAAATCATATTTCTCTGAATGCATGGGATGTTAACCAAATGGGTATATTTCCATCTTATAAAATTGATTGTTCTATATTTTTTGGTTTCAGTAAGTTTTGTACCTCTACAAACAATAATATCTGTGTAATTAATATATTTGTTTTGACTATTGGTCTATTATGACGCGTCCATTTAATATTAATATTTCTTATTGTAAATTAGCTATATTTAAGCTGTTGGGTCATGGCCTGTCTCCTGCATTCCCAGGTGATTGCTCATCTTCTGAAACCTCGTGGTTGGAAGCCTCCCGTTCGTAGACAGTTTTTCTTGGATTGCAATGAGATAGGAGATCTTTGTGACAGTGCTGAGAGAATATTTGCTAGTGAACCTAGTGTACTACAGCTCAGGGCTCCTATTAAGATATTCGGTGATTTGCATGGGCAATTTGGGGATCTTATGCGTCTTTTTGATGAGTATGGATCTCCTTCAACTGCTGGGGATATAGCGTAAGTTTTCAACCTATTACATCCTTCTACCAAATGCTTATGCTGTGAGTCAGTTTAATTTGTCATGCTAGCTTCCATGATGCCTAATTTCATGTTTTTTATCCTTTCATGCTCCAGTATTTTTTATAAATGCTTAATAAACCATGCCATTAGCAGAAGCCATCATAGAAGTTAAATGATTCCATTGTTGATTGCATGTTCTATTGGATAGGCTAATTGTTCCCAGTTGGGAAGTTTGGCCTTCTATCCTCTGTTGTCCATCCATTGTTGCCATCTCAAGATGCCATTATATAGAATGTCACTTTCACCTTTAATTGAACTTTGAGATGTTAAATATAATTTTAGTCTCTTTTGCCACAATAGTGTCTATGTTCTAAAATATTTATTGAAACCGAAGATCATATTCCCCCTTATCATATGCATCTATAAGCCCCTTTGCCCCTTCATGATTTACACAAGTTGCTTAGGTTGACTTTTAACTATGTTATTGTTTTATGCGAACTACATTGTTTGTAATGTCTATTCACTTTTAGTGTAATGCTAATTTTTTAAATAAACCTATCAGGTATATTGATTATCTGTTCTTGGGGGATTATGTTGATCGTGGCCAGCACAGCTTGGAAACCATAACTCTTCTCCTAGCTATGAAGGTGGTACTCCTGTCTGTCAATACAGCCTTATCATTTATTTTCCCTCCCTCCATTATGAAGTGATCTAATGCATTTTCATCCAAATAAATGAATGTGTAGGTTGAGCATCCTCATCAGATACATTTAATTCGTGGTAATCATGAAGCTGCAGACATCAATGCTCTTTTTGGCTTTCGAATTGAGTGCATTGAACGCATGGTAAATTATCATAGGTTTTATTACTTGTGCTTTTCTATTCTGGAAAAATGTTTGGACCTTATAATGGTGCCTTAAATAGGGTGAGAGAGATGGAATCTGGGCATGGCATCGGATAAACAGATTATTCAACTGGCTCCCTCTGGCAGCATTGATTGAGAAAAAAATTATCTGTATGCATGGTGGTATTGGAAGATCAATCAACCATGTGGAACAAATTGAGAATATTCAGCGTCCAATTACAATGGAAGCAGGATCAATTGTTCTCATGGACTTATTGTGGTTAGTTCATGTCTGTTCTCTCTTTATTTTTATTCTTCTATTTTTCCCAATTCCTATTCTTACACTTAAATATTTCCTTGTAGGTCTGACCCCACAGAAAATGACAGTGTAGAAGGATTACGACCAAATGCAAGGGGTCCTGGCTTGGTTACCTTCGGGGTGAGCATTTCTCTCATAATCTATTTTCAACTTCTTCATTTTTTATTCTTTTACTTTAGAATGATGATTGTTTCATTCCGTACATCGTTGATTTGAATTAGATTGATTTTTTTTATCCTGATTTATCTGTGTGCATGTGTGTGTTTGAGGGATGTAGGGATTAATGTTACTGACGTTCATTATAATTAGTTACGAATTTGTAGTTTCTTGGTATGCAAATAGGGTCTCCTCTTGTTGCCGAAGGATTGAGCTTGTTTTAGTGAAGAACAATTTTACATTTTAGCATTGATATTTTTCTTTTCTTTTTGAGTTTCAAAAATTGGTGACCACTTGCCAAAGGCAAGGAGTTTCTAAAACTTTGCAACTTGAACAACAATCAGAAAGCAATTGAATTAGATGTTGCACATTCACATAATGTATGCCTCGTGAATTTCTAAGGCCTTTCATCTTATCGGATTTCACTTTTTTCTTTATTTTTTTGTTCCGATTGACTGAAGAAGCCTTTGAGTAATTATGGTCAAAAGCTTTTATTCAGAGAGTCGGCAAGAATGTAGTAGAGACGTCCTATATTATTTAGCAGGTTCACAAAGGATTGGTGGAGTCTGCCTGGGCTAGCTGTCCTTGTTGGGATGTTTTAGTTTTTGCCCTTATTCCAGAGGTTATAAGATGAAGAATAATTTTATTTATTTTAACACTTATTCCATGTCTTGTACATTTATCCAGATTAATATTATGTTAATAATTCTTCTTGGATTATTCTGTACAACAAATGGAGAATTTGTTTGACTTCTTGTTAGTTTCTCTGTCAGTTGAGCACTATGGCTCATCCAAGTTTCTATCTGTGCAGCCTGACCGTGTAATGGAGTTCTGCAATAACAATGATCTTCAATTGATTGTTCGGGCACATGAATGTGTGATGGATGGATTCGAAAGATTTGCTCAGGGACATTTGATTACTCTATTTTCAGCCACAAACTACTGTGGTATGAGCTAATTTTAATAAAAATTGGTAGACTTATAGTTGTACAATTCAAAATTTTCTTTCAGTTTGAATGTTCTCTGTAATTTTCTTATTTTTAATCCTGCAGGTACTGCAAATAATGCTGGTGCTATCTTGGTTTTGGGTCGAGATTTAGTGGTGGTGCCAAAACTAATTCATCCATTGCCGCCTGCAATTTCATCTCCGGAAACGTCTCCTGAACGCCATATAGAAGACACTTGGATGCAGGTGCTAACTTGTCTCAAACTTTCGTTTTCTGATATTCTCCATATATCTGACAAATGTCTTCGCATATTTTGCTGATATTGATCTTGCTTCCTTTTTTCTCTCCTTTTTGGTTTCAAACTTAGGAACTCAATGCTAACAGACCACCTACGCCAACTAGAGGCCGTCCTCAAGTTGCTAATGACCGAGGTTCTCTTGCTTTAATTTAGATTATGCTTCCAGAGACAAAGTATGTTTTGCTAAGCTTAAAAATAAGTAAAGATAACTTTCAGTTTTCAGCTGTGGTTGGATCACCTTTTCTGGCTTTCAGGTATAAAAAATAAAAAAAAATAAAAAAAAAAAAAATTCCTACTCATTAGCCAAATCAGTAATTTATTTTCACTTTTGATCAATTAAAAAAAAAGCCTATTTATTTTAAATTTTTATATGTACCTATAAGTGAACCTCCTAAGCTTAGCCAAACATGCTCACGAGTTTTGTACTTCTCTGAGGCTCTGGCTGGCACCTGTGCAGTGATTTGTACATAGCACGACTCTACATGGGGAATTCTCCGATTTGTATTCCTTATGGAAACAGCAAGGCTTTGAACTCGTGCTACTGTTAACATTCTTGGTCAGCCTTTAAAAGAATACATAAGTTTGTCCAAGCACATTTGTGCTGGCGTTGAGTTGCCTACTTCATTTGTTGTGCTGAAAGCAGTTCGTCGGGGATAGTAAAAGTAGAAATATTTGTACATGAGCCTCAGACAGAAGCTGCAGTGTTTCGTCTTTCTCCATGTGCGAGGGTGGGTATTACTTGTTTATTTTTTCTTTCTTTTTGTGTCTTGGGTAGGTGTATTATTTTTATTTATGTTTTAAGAGGTCTTGAAGTCCGGTCCATATATTGATTGACGGACGGGATATAAGATGATGAAATCTTTTTGGCAGTGTGTATAATAGAGGGTATTGCAATGTGCAATTTGTGTTTCTACCCTATTTGATTCAACATTTGTGTGAAAAGATGAGAAGTCGTTTTGTATTAGGATTATTAGCTGGTGCGTTAGTTATCTCTAGTATACTGGTGTCCTCTATTGACGGTGCCTTGTCGTGTACAACAAATTTCGTGTACAGATAGATACATGGAAATTGTTACAAATTTGAAATTTAGATACTAGAGTGGATTTAATCATAGTATTGATGGCTTTTCGTCTGCATGATTATCTGATTAATGACCCAATTGTTGAGACGTCCATTGGTCTTGATTTTTCTACTTCAAAGTATTTGATTTGGTGATAGAGAAACTTCTCTACTGTGATTGTTTATATAGCACTTGATTTGGTTGATTCTTCAAATTTGCACGCCAATTGTAACTTTGTTTGGAGCCAGGCCAAGCATGGTGTTTGTGCACCCAGAGCTGGTTTACGTGTGAGAAATTCTGGATGGAGATTCAAAAAATAATGCTGGATTGAGATTCGAAAAATAATGCTACATGTACGAAGTGGAGATTATCTATATATGATATGGTAATCAATGTGCGGGTGAAATGGTTTGGTCAATTAAATATGTGGGTATGAAATTTACTTTATTGATTTTATTATTCAGAGTTATTATAGTCTCTTAATTGTACTTTTAATTTAGCCAATTGCACGTATATTGTCGTTGTGGATCAGTGGTGTTAGATAGTATTATTCTATCATTTGTGAGGGGATCGTTCTTAATTTGTTCACGTAGCATTATTCATATTCAAATGGCCCAAATGGAATACTTGTGCTGGTCCAAACACTACCTTTGGAGTAGGTCAAGTGCGATTTAGAGTAACCTTGAGCCATGATGGTCGAACCTAGGTTCTTCTTCTTTTTTTTTTTTTTTTTTTTTTTTTTTTTTTTTTTGTGCCTTCAAAATATTTCTCCCGTATTAGCAACCCGTACCAACAACACGAGTGACAAGTTATGTGGATGTTTGTTGCCAAGAGGTCTCGTTTCAGCAAAAAATCTTTAGTCATGTTTACATGCATTGCACGGTGAATGTGAAGAAGTAATGAGCAAAGCTAGCATTTGCGATGAATCCTCCCTCTAAGTAGTCTTGTATTATTAGAAACTCTCAATTCTTTAACAAAAACAATTCTTAATAATTTCTTCACACGCATTCAAGTAATGCCCATTTGATTTCACCTCAGCAAAGCAAGAATAAGAAACCATCACTCCAACGAATAGATATGTCGGGGCAATTTTAAAATGGCTGGATAATTGATCCAATTTTTCACAGTGGCCTTTTTTATAAGAAATATTATTTTACCCTTACTATAATTATTTGCAAGATATATCTTATATCTTTGAAACTCTCAATTCTTTAACAAAAACAATTCTTAATAATTTCTTCACACGCATTCAAGTAATGCCCATTTGATTTCACCTCAGCACAGCAAGAATAAGAAACCATCACTCCAACGAATAGATATGTCGGGGCAATTTTAAAATGGCTGGATAATTGATCCAATTTTTCACAGTGGCCTTTTTTATAAGAAATACTATTTTACCCTTACTATAATTATTTGCAAGATATATCTTATATCTTTGAGGATTTATTAATCAGGATCTATATCTATATTTTTCAATCTTTCAAACACCTTTAAATATTCTTTGTATTTTAGTAGTTCTTCAAAGATCCTAGGCTGACCTTTCTTGGTTATATATCCTCGAACTAATTCTTCTGAAATTTCTTCTTGTATATCTCTATGTTTAGTTATAATATCCTCTATCTTTTTTATCTCTTTACTAGTTCCTACAGAATTAAATCCTATATTATTTTTACAATTATAATCTATATCT
>NW_019242560.1:13535-24810 GCF_002742605.1 Olea europaea var. sylvestris | reverse complement strand
TTTTAAAATCTCTATCTGTACTGCCGAGGAAACATGAGAAACTTAACGAAATCCTTTTATGAAAGCTTTGTTAAACATAACAAACTTTACTTTGATATTCATAAACTGAAATAATATATGCTTACAATCTATATTTACATACCTTTGGTACTCATCTTATGAAGTTTAGAACTCCATAAGTGATTACCTTATTACAAGTTTTGCTATATTCAAGCTATCTAATATTTTTCTGAATACAAGTGGTGTATATAGATTACAAAAGATATATCTCTAAGATGTGTTTCTTCAGAGTGTTTTAGAGATAAGTTGTTTCGATCTATCTTCTTTCTTCCTCCTTGCCTCCTTTTATAGAAGCCTTTGGGAATCTTATTTTGACAGGTGTTTTCCCACTTTCTTTGTTGGGTAGCTAGACTATCTTATCTTCACCGAATTTTTCATTATCTTCTTGCTAAGTGGACCTCTTCTTTTGAAATTATATGCCTTATCTTTTGAGTTTTTCTGCCACTTGTGACAAATGGTGGGGAGTAGTCACAAGTATGGAGACTTCTCTTGCATTATCTTCTGTCTTTTAGTAACCACAGTTTTTCTTTAATAAATTTCTTTATTAAAGTAGTGATAAAGGGCTACTTTTGTCACCATCACTTTTTCATTTTCGAATCAAAGAATTCTGTAGGGAATTCTTCACTATTAAGAGATGCTTGACTCATATCTTAAACAACACAGTATTCACAATGGTGATTACTGTAGTTCCAGAGTAATTTGCATAGTTATTTAGCCATATCTTCGGATCCATTCACTTGGTTAGAAATAGTTGCAGATAATAAATGATCGAGATAACAAATATCTTCTTCCTTGGTGACCATCCTTGCATTGGAATAAATAATATGATTTTCAGATGGATAAACTCATATTTTTTCTTTCTCAGTAATTATTTGAGTTACATGTTCAAATATTTCTTTGTACCATTTTGCTCTTCTGTAGGGTATCATATTTAGAATATCTTGATATCCATTTTTAACAACCTTTTGATTGGTTGGTAAAAAATATTGATTTGTAAGTACCATTTTTATCACATAGAATGATGGATGCATATATTTAAGAACGAGATCCTATTCCATGATTGCTGAATGGAATCTAATATATATATTTGTTGTCTTGACGACTTCAATATATCTTTTAACAGCTTTCCTGATGTTGGCTGGAAGTTGAGCTATCTCTTTGAGATCTTTGCTAGGATATATACAAAGTATATTTCCTATCTCAAAACAATTTCGTACCCAGTTGGCTGGTGTTCCTGGATAAAAATTTATCTTGTTGTATTTTGAATAGTGGAGAGTCTTCATCCACTTTCCAATCTCCAGATACCAATCTGATAAAATATTGAAAATAACAATAAAGAGTGTTACTTTTTCATGGTTATCTTTTCTGGGAATTTTTGCTTCATGGCATATCTTGACAATATTTTTTGGATCTATCCTTTCAATAGAAAGTTTAGATTGAGTTTGGCTCTGTGAAGAGCTACCTTCTCTTTTGATATCTTGAATATTTTTATTACCAGTAATAGGTTCAAGTTTTCCTTGTGAAGGAGTTCCTATTACCTTCTTTTCTTTCCCTTTATTCTTGCGGAGAGCACTAGTATTCACAATTACCTGCAAAGGGATACTAGATTTGGTACAAGTAACTTTAGCCTCAAGGGCTATATTTTTTCCTCGAAGGCTATCTTGGATATTTTGAATTTGTGTTTTCAAATAGGAAACTTTTATCTCAAGTATTTGGACTTTTGTCCTTAATTGTTCTAGCTCCATCCCTGCTAAGATAATCAGGAAGAAAGTTAGTTTTATCTTTTATATATTCAATATCAAATTTGAAATATGAAAACCAAATTTGAATTCTAATAATATATCTATTGGCAATAGATGGATCAACATTATTTTTCAAAAATTCTTTAACTTGAGTATTATCAGTTCTAATTAAGAACTTCTTTGGTAATAGATAATCTTCATATTTCTGAACTCTTCTTTTTACAGCAATGAGTTCTTTCCTGTTCGTCTCATATCTTGTTTCAACTTCTTTGAATGTTCCTAATGTATAACATGCAAGTATTTCAGAACAAGAACAATTCTTTTCACATTTATATTCTTTATGATTATTTTTAACCTTTAATACTACTCCCCAGTAACTATCTGAAACATCAGTTTTAAGGATAAAGAAATTTTCTTCTTGTAGTATTACAAGTTTGGACAATACCTTTAACTCTTCTTTTACTTTCCTTATATTTTCACAATCTTGTTCTTCCCAAGACCACATTATATTTTTTCTTAATTTTGGAAGAAAATAATTTTTCAATTTGGCACAATTTTCAATGAATCTTTTAGCATAATTTAATATACCAAGGAAGTTTTGTAATTGTTTTTTATCTTTGATTTTTTCAGGAAATTCTTGAAACTTTTCTCCAATATGAGATTGCAATTGCAATTCTCCTTCTTTTATAAATAATCCTAAAAATTCTATTTCTGTTCTAGCTATTTCAGCTTTCTTTTGAGAAAATGTAACACCATGTTTTTTCATAATATAACAAAAATTCTCAAGATGTTCAATATGTTCATCTATATTATTTGAATGAATAAGTAAATCATCTACATATGCAATACAGAAATGAGTAATTGGTTTGATTACCTCATCCATTCTTCTTTGGAATATTCGTGGTGCATTTTTCAACTCAAATGACGTTACATTCCATTCGTATTGTCCTAAAGGATTGGGGGTACTAAATGCAGTTAGTGGTTTGCTTTCTTCTGTAAGTATGATTTGTCAAAACCCTGATTTACAATCAAATTTTGAAAATATCTTTTTGTTCTGTACTTGTTTAATAATGGTGTCCTTATTTGGCAAGTAGTATCCATCAAATTTAGTAACTTCATTTAATTTTTTGTAATTTATCACCATTCTGGCTTTTCCTCTTTTTAACTCACTATATTTTCTAACCAAAAAGGCTGGGCTACTATGTGGACTTTTACTAGGCCTAATTAACTTGGCTTCTAGCAATTCTTTTATCTGATTTTTAAATTCTTTTTGATCATCAACACTATATTTCATGGGTTTGACTCTAACAATAGTGTCTGGATTAGTTAATTCTATTTTTGTCTTTACTTTGTTTGTATTCCATTTTTCTAATGGATTTTTAGAATATGTTTCAGAAATTTCTTTTTTCGATTTTTCAATCCTATTTTCTGTTGTCATTTTTAAAATTGTAACTGGTTTAAATTTTTCTGTACTCCAACATCCACCACGCTGGGTTGAAGAACTCTGATGGTTTATATCTGTATATGCAATTGTAACAGCTTTATTTATTTTTGGTATTAATATTTTATGTGCACAAAGTGTTGTGAATATATACTTATCAATATATTATGTAAATGATGCATATTTTAATAGAAAATTTTATCCTAATAAAATATCACATCCAATTGTGGTTGACATGTATATTGTATCAACAAATACTTCTCTAAAGGAAATTAAAAAAGGTACTTGCGTAGCATATTTGCTGTATATTACCTTATTTTCACCTGTTGTTATAGCGGTGACTATCTTCTTTGAATTGTATATCCAATATTCACATGGTAGTACATTTGGTAAGCATAAGCTTATTGTACTTCCTGTATCTAAGTAAGCATGAAATTTAATTCTATAATAACTTTTTAGATTAAGTGTAATTTCAATATATGGACTCATGTGATTAGTACTTATTACTCTTTCCATGATAACAATGATTTCATATTTTCATCTATTCTTGATATGATGATTGGGTTATCATCAACTGTTATCTTTAAATATCTTTGACAGATTTTATATGGACTATATTTCTCAAGAAAGTTCATTCCTAATAGAATAGGTGAACAATCTACTTCTTATAATTCATCTTTATATAGAATTATTTTTTAGTATATTCTTTATGATCCTCTCCTATAAGTATAAGAGGGAATTTAACATATTTTCTTATTTCAAGATTATTTCCCAAATAATCCTTAAATATATATGGTTCTGGTATTTCAAAGTCTATTAAATGACTAACAAATTTAGCATTTACATGACTTTTATCTGCTCCAGTATCTATGAGGACAAGAAGATTCTTCTTGTATCCTTCTTGATTTACATATCTTGTCTTAATGTAATATTGCGAACTTGATAGTTCAGCAATACTTTTCTTAACTCTGCTTATCCTAGAATCTTGTCTAGAGGGAAATCTTGCAATAAGATTATCTCCTTCTAAGTTGACACTATTTCTTTTTATTAGTTTTCCTTCATAATTAATTTCTCAAGTTTGTTTGTGGAAATCAAGCATTATCTGTTCTGGTATAATGACTTCATGTTCTTGGTATTTCCTATGAGGTATATATTGTGCTAATTCCTCAAAATCTTTATGTACGATAATGTTATCAATTATCTTCCTTAGTTTGTTATGATGGCTAGTACTAAAAGCAAAAATTGATTTTATACTTATACTAATAGTTTTACTTCTTCGTAACATTTTCAAGTTTTCAATTCTATAATATAGATTGAAGCTTTGGTCAATATTTTCATCATTTAATTATATTGCATAATTTGGTTTTACTGTAAATATTATCTTCTGATAAACTAAGTTTCCTACGACTGTTCCTAATAGAGCATCTATAGGATCTTGTAAGATTCTATTGTTCATACAGTATATTTCTATTGGTATGTTCATACTTTCTCTAAAGAATCCTTTTACCATTATCTGGACTCTCCTATTTCAATACATTTTAATTTATTTCTTACATTTTCTGGGATTTTGGATAACTTTTGTTTTACCCATTCTTTTGTAATTATAGGAATTCTTGCTTTTCCTATAGTATCTTCTATATTGATAGACATTTCTTTATAATTCATATTTACAATTATTTTATTTATTCTTGGTAAAATTCCTAAGAATCCTTGATGGAATACATCTTTTTCTTGTAGGTCTAATATTTTCTTAGTGATTCCTGTGTATTTTTTAATATCAAAGGTAATTTCTTAATTTATACCTTCTATAGAGTCTTCAACTTCTTCAATTGTTTCTATTTCTATTTCTGATTGTTGTATCTCTTGATTCATATATACTATCTCCTCATAATTTTCTTCTAATGAGAATGTATTTAATTCATAAATGCTATTGCATTCACTACTTAGATCTTCTAAATATTCAATTGGTTCTATGTCACTATCTTCTTGAAATTTTTCATAAATTCTAAGAGTTTTTATATTTTGTATGTCTTTCTTTTTAGGACATTGAGGAGCAATGTGTCCTTCTTTATTACAAATAAAATATCTACATTTTTTAATATTTTTTGGTTTAAATTTTTTATTCCAATTTATTTTCTTGAAATATTCTTTATGTGGTTTAAAATTCATTTTCTTGAATATTTTCTAATTTTTGAATTTTCTTTTATATTTCTTCTTATGGCGTCCAAATTGTTCAACTTGCCCATTATCTTTGTAACAACATAATGAATTCTTTCTTATTTTATATGTTTTTTTATTTTCTAAAACTTCTCTACACCATATACCTATCATTCTTTTTGTAAATTCAATTCTACTTCCAAAACTATCTATTTTTATTCCTTCCTCTTCTCCTAGAGGTAATAATTTTTCATATTCTTTTAATAACTTAATTCCCCATGGGAATGGTAACTTCGTAAAATTTAATTCCTTCCTCTTCTCCCAGAGGTAATAATTTCTCATATTCTTTTAATAGCTTAATTCCCCATGGGAATGGTAGCTTTGTAAAATAAAATTTTAATATAGGTTTATTTTCTTGATAATCTCTTTGATTTAGTATATAGTATATTTCTTCAAATTTACATGTGTATCTTTCTAACTCACACATATCACATATCTTTAAATTTTCCATTGCAATCATTTCTTGATTATATTCATCTTGTTTTCTTTCTTCATCATTAGAAGTATATCTATCTCCTAAGAATTCCGTTCTTAAGATTTTTTCAAACCTTTTTAATATCTCCTGAATATTTTGTTCATTTAAAGTATTTCTATTATCTAATACTTCGGTTCTACCTGCTCCATACTTTATCCTTCCTTTAATAGTTTCTAGTAATTTTCTCCTCCATTCAGAAACAATTCCTCTGAATGTATGTTCTATAAATCCAAAAGTTGTATATGTTTCCCATTTATTAAATTGTATTGCTAAATCTGTACTTTTCATCCATGTTTCAATAGCTTTATTTTTATCTACACAGTCTAATCACTACTGAATTCTACTTTTATATTCTGACTTGAAGATGAATTAATATTCATCTTTATATTTTTCATTTTTCAGTTAATTGTTCTAACTGTTTTTTATATTCTTCATACTCTTCACCTATATATTCTAAGAATTTTCTTCATTATCTGTAATCATATATTGTTTTTCTTTATGTTTTTTCCTTTTATTATTTTCTTTTTGTGTTATCCTAAAATCTTGAGGTGGATTAATTATAATCCTATCTTTTCCTTTAAAATTTTTATCTAAAAGAGCGATTCCTACTTGTAGATTATATTCTAGATTTTCTAATCTTTTGTGTATATCCTCAAAACTTTTATTTGTAGTGTTTTTAGGTAAACAGGGATAACTAGGTTTTTTTTATGTTTTTCAACCTTTTTCAAAAAATTTTCAATTATATTTTCTTCATCTACTATATTCATCATAATTTTTGGTTCGTAACATGACTTTGATACCATTTCGTCAGAGTCTGCAGTGGAGGGGTTAAGATTTTTGAGCCAATTAAAATCTTCATAAGTATTTAAAATATCACAATAGAATTTATAAAATTGACTATTTTTTATTAATACTTTTTCTTTAATAATTATATTTAGTTCTTTAATTCTTCTTCTCAGATTAAGAATTAGTTTATATATATCATTTTCTGTTTTGATTGTACTATTATCTATATAAATATTTTCATTTTTTAATTTTGGATCTAAATATTCTGTAAAGAATCTTTTCAGATCTTCTTCTAAATGTTTTAATTCATTTTCTGTTGCCTTTTTTAGATCAATAAAATTTTGTATAATATTTGGATTTAAATTTATCAAAGATTTTTGATCTATATTTCTTTGAGGACCTAATTGAAGGTTTTTATACATTGTAGTGACTTTGGTTGTAATTTTACAATAAGGGGTATTTTTGGAAAAGTTATTGTTCAAAGATTATTTTTTAAATGTTTATATTTTTTGATCTAATCTTACAAAACTCCTTTTTATTTAGGCTATCTAGAAATATTTCCCTAAATATCTAGAGGTCAAGTCTCGTCATTTTCAGGAAACGCTTCAAATAGAGAGGATAATAAAATGTCATTTTATACAACATAGGTACCTAACGCATCAAGACTTGTACATTGAATCTATATATATATATATATATATATATATATAGGTGAATCAATTTCCTAATTTACATATTAAGACAAACCCCAAATCCTTTTTCGCAGATAAATTACTCGATAATTAGTAACTACTAATAATATTGAAAATGAGAAGGGGGCATTACAGGGGTGATTCAGGCGGCCGTGGCCGGGGCCGTGTTGGTGGTCGTGGCGCATACGGAACCCAATTGAATCAGCAGCAGGAAAACAGGTCTGGATATCAACAAGGACGTCACCAAGAGCAGCAGGAGAAGGACCCTAATCATCATCACAACCAATGGAGATGGGAAAGAGACGGAGGTCACAATAAGTTGCCTATGGATTCCATGTCACCCCGTGCATCATTTGACGAAGGCAAGTTTTCTATTTTACTTCGTTTAGGTTTTTTCCTTTGGATTACGTGTAATTTATCGTGGGTTTTGTTAAGAAATTGTTATCTTTGGAATTATGGCATGTAATCACGCGTACTGCTTTGTTGGATCAACTAATTTGGGGTGGGAAAAGGAGTATTATTTGCTAGGAGTAGGGGTTATGTCTGCTGCCTGCCTTTACTTTTTCTATTTTGTTAATTTTCTCTGTGCTTCCTTCTTGTCAGAAGAGGAAAGAGATATATAATGATTTTATTTTATTTTATTTTATTTTTTTCTTTGGGTGGAGATATATATGATACCAGACGTCTTGTGTATTAAATGCCAAAGATTAAACATTTTAATGTTTCTTCCTATATAAAATTATAAATGGAAACTACCACGTGTTTGAATTTATTTATTTATTTATTTTTGGAAGTGTACTAGTTTTGTTTCTTTTGTGGGTAGTTCATGTACGTGCGATGTCGGCATTTTCATTAATGATTTCATTTGCAAAATGCATGAATCAGTCTTTTGCTTGGGGGTTTAGAGGGTTTGTTAAGCCTATCTGTTTATTGTCCAACTAGAACAAGATTTAAGTTGTAGGAAGAGGAAGCAAAAGTATATTTATAAATCTGCAGAAAAGAATTAATTGGTTACCTTATTTTTTTTTTTTTCAAGTCATTCAAAAATCATATATAGAAGCACTTTTTAAGAAATACTAATTGATTTCGAAGCTTCAAACAGATTTTTGATATTGAAAAGCAAACATGAAGGGTTTACTTGAAAAGTATATATCATGTACTTGCGGGTATTGGAAATAATTAAATACTTTATAGAAATTTGTTCCTACTTGGATATTGCATTTGATTCTTAGTGCACTGACATTTGCAGAACACCCATTCACTTTTAGATCATTTTGTTTATTGGAGTACTTCTGGTCGGTCCAAGATTAGAACTTCTATTTTCTTTCATAACCAGCTGTTTGAAGTGGCTTGGAGTAAGTGCAACCTCACCATGAGCTATTTGGGATTCTCCTCATTTGCTTCTTGGAGCCTCACACACATAGCCAGAGTCTGAGAGTCCGTGTTGCCTGCCTAACCCTCACTTGAAGGGACCATAGACCGGAATTGACCTCTAAATCACCACATTCATCCAAAGACAAGGAATTGGACATATTCATTTGGATGTCCCATGCATACTTAGACCTGCCTATGTATGCCTGGAACCATTCCCTAGCGGTCCTGACCACACTCCAGAACTGGAGCTCATGTAGAACCTTTAACTTCTGGTGTAACTACAAAATGTGGCATTATTATATTTGCCTAACATTTAGGAGATATTAACCTGACTCCAAATGTCATTGTAGAGCAGCACCTTAAATTTGCTTTCGCAAGGCTGGCTATAAATTGAAATATTCAAAGCTCAATGAGAAGAGTATATTTGAAAATTCAAAGGGAGCAAGGCCTGATCGGCTTCTGACAGTTGTTCTCAGTTTCTGCATTATTGTTGTTTATAAAGTGCTTCAAGCGACTAACATAAGATGTCTTGTGTTTGAGGTGCCATCATAGTTTGAACTATGTACATACAAGAATTAGTCTTGTTGAACGCTGTGCTCTTTGCTTATCCGTAAATAAAGTAAACTTTTTATTCTATCACCTATTGGAATTGTATGATCTCAAGAGTTTTTGAAATTTATGTAAGATGAGGTTATTTTGATTATATTGTCAATAGATTTTGTCTTTGAAAACATGAACTGTATCTTAGGCAAGTTATTTAAATGTTTTTAGAAGTGATCATTCTTTTAACTTCCTACCACCATATCTTCGATCCACGCACATTTTACATATCCATGTTTGGAAACAAAGCCTTTTTTTAAGTTACTTTTGAGCTTTGCCAAACATGCCATATATTTTCATTTACCAAAGCTGACGACATTGTTGCGATCTTAAATGTTTGATAGGTTAAGCTCAGAAGGGTTTAATTTTCTTTTGTTAGCATCCCTCAAGGACCTGCCCAATCCATTACCCAATCCCCTGATGAGAAAGAGGAAAAAACTCACACGCTCTCTCTATTGGGTGTTAACTTGAAGATTTTTGTTATAGGTCAAGGATATCAAGCTTCTAGATCCTACTACCAAGATCAGAGGCCGGATCCTCAGATGCTATTAGAAAAACAAAGTGGTAGTGATCCCAGACATCTGCCTCGCGAAGAGGATATGGACATAGGATACAAAGACAATAGCATGTCACAGACTTTTGAAGGTCTTGAGCAGAGATTCCTTGATGACATCATGAAACTGAGTAAAGAACAAACTGATGCAGAGGATGCTGAAAATGCTAGGCATCGGGAGGTTTGTTCATCATAATACTCTTTTTTTCTTTTATTTATTAAATTTTAAGTTGACATGGTTTTAATATGAAGCTAAATATCCAAGAAAGCATGTTCTATTGTTGCTAGAAGGTTATGAGATCAGTTTCAAAAAAAATAAAAAAAATACTTGTAATAAATAGGAACACAAATTTATAATTTTTACAAGGGTAAAGCTAAACTAGTAAAAAAATACTTAGGTAGAGACCATTTTCGTAATTATTTTGTATCATGTTTGTTGGCACGTAATGCCTAATGGTTTGGTCTTGATATACCATCCTCTACAGTTTGGTTTTAAACATTCACCTGCATTATGATTTATAAATCTACTGCGATTGTATACACAATTGAGATTCCAACTACTCAAGTAATCAATTTCGGTGACAAGGACTATGCAATAAAATCTTAAGATGTTTTTTACCCCCGAGAAATGACCATTCAGGTAAATAACAAAGCAGGCTATTTGAAACGAAAGAATGGATACTTTATGGTAAAATTCAAACATTCTTTTAAGGATACAAATATCAATACCCCAAAGTTATGGATGGACTTCATGTTGGTATATGGTGCTTTACAAATTAAATTTTATTCAAATTGTGATTCTTCTGCCCATGCCATTGGGATATTCCTTATAGTTAGATTTAAAACATGCTTTTTTATTTATGAAGTGACATTTATCCTATGAAATTGCAATATTAAGTTGGTTTATTGATATGTTCAAGGTTGCTCCAACTTTTGGTACATCTGTCATAATTGGTGATAGAGAAGCCATTATTCACATCAACAAAAACAGTCAGTAGAAAAAAATAAAAAATAAAAATCCAAGTATCTCCTCCAACCAAAGTTCAAGCTTCACTTTTGATCTTATGGTGGAGTTTGTATGCATCAAAGCTGCTTGAGAGCAGCTGATCTGTTCATGCAGACAACAAATTTTATTATTATTATTATTATTTTTTCACCATGTAGTCCAGTTGAATTAAGGTTTACTTTATTCATACGGCAGCATCTTGTGAACAATGAACTGTTAGGGAAACTTTAGTGTTGGTCAACAGTCTTTATTTTGTTTCAAGTTTGTCAGTGAACTTAAAACATTGTGACAATTGGGTCATTGAAATTAAATGTTGATTACTGTTTGGT
>NW_019242560.1:0-3997 GCF_002742605.1 Olea europaea var. sylvestris | reverse complement strand
GTCAAACTTCACAACAATCACCTAACAAGTAGGTGCTTAAACCTGACAGATTTTGCATGTACTAAGTTTAGATGGCGTGTATGGTATCATCCATTACCAATAGATATTGCAAATTATTTATGTGTGTCAAAATCTCATCTTGATCTCGTTCACGTCACTTACGTCTTGATCATTGTCCTCATGCTTGTTTGTGATTGAACTTTAGGGCTTGTGCAGTCATGTGTCTCCGTAAATTCGTTTTCTTCAAGATTGATTTATCTTCTACATCTCGCATTGCAGATGGCACCTAAGAGGGCCAGGACTACAGCTCAGCCTGGTAGTGGATCGGCTTCGTTTAGTCGTTCTAGGTTCATTTCCTTTACTGCTCAAGAGGTATTTGGGAGCCAGTTTTCCCGTCGTCCTGTCCTAGTAGAGCGTGAGGTCACTCTGTCCTACCTATCCCCTGATGTAGCAGCTATCTTTACTTCTCAAGATTGGGAATCCTTGCTAATTGGATTAAATCCCCTGCCTAGTCTTCTTGTTCAGGAGTTTTATGCGAACATCCATGACATTAGTGGTTCCTCCTTCCGGGTGTTCCTTCGGGGTCAAACCCTTATGATTTCACCAGATGTTATTTCTAGTTCCATACATGTTCCCCAAGTCATTTACCCCGTTTACCTATATCTCTCGACTGATTCTATTAAGGCAGACTCTCTGGTTCGGTCCACTTTGTTTAATAACCTTTTGGGAAGTGGGCCTGAGGTAATCCGCACTGGTTCGCTCCCCACCGATAGGTAGATTTTGTTGCACATTGTGTGTACAAATCTATGGCCCGTCTCTCACACTTCTTCCCTACCTATGGAAAAGGCGAGGTATCTTTTTTCTTGGCTGCATGGGGATTCGATTGACCTACCTACCTTCATTTGTTAGCACATTCTGCGTACCTTTCGCACTTTCGGTCATCAGATTGGTCTTCCTTATGCTTGCTTGATCCACTGCTTGGTGACATCACTTGGGGCTTCATTTCCCGATGGGGTTTCACGACGAGTGCTTCGTCCCATAGGGCACACTACCATCTCTCAAAGTTGGTCACCTGTCACTACTTCTGCTCCTGCTGAGCCAGCTGAGCCTGTCAAATCAACATTGCCCGCTGATCCTTTGGGTGATTTACTTGCTGATCTCTCAGCTATTCCTCCGCCTCCTTCTGATGTTCATCCGTCCACTTCAGATATTCCCTCTTCTTTCACTTCTATTCCGCTACCCGACCAGCCTGCTCCGGCTACTATTCCTGTTGACCCCACTGTTGCACTTATGGGTCAGATGTCGATTCTCATTGAGCAGCAGGCCCACATGATGGCCGACATTACTTAGTTATGAGCTGCTTTCGAGCGTCATACTACGGAGTTTGCTACATTGCGAGGGGCTATTGCTCTTGTTTAGCATGGTATTCGGTGGATGCGTGAGCACTGGGATTATAAGTCTGAGACTGAGGATTTTGAGGACGTGGATGGCGGAGATGAAGGTCCTGCTTAGTTGCTTAGGGTTCCCCTTGCAATTTGTGATATCATCTCTTAATCTAGCATATCGGTATAATGTTATGGCTATTCATCTTTTATGTTTACTTATATTACTGTTACTTGCGCTTTTACACTGGGTATGTGAGTTGTGATTTCAGGAAACAGGTTGAAAAATGACAAGACAACAGTAAGTTAAGTCAGTGTATTGAATTGTCATTGTAGTTCATGCTGCTGTAATTTGGTTTTGTCATAGAATGTCAAAGGGAGAGTTTGTTAGATTTGTGGTTGGCTATTTTGTGAACAAAAGGGTAAAATTGTAAATGTTCAAAAGTTTGGGGTCAATTTGTCAATAGTTAAAGGTTAGGGGTCATTGTGTACATGTGTAAAAGATGAGGGACTCAGTTACAATTTTGATAAAGTGTGCTGGGGTTCGAGCTATGAAGTAGGGCGAGATGTGTCGTCGAAGTTTCGCTAGCTGCTCGCCAAGTGGTCACTCGAGCAACAACTCGCTTCTCGCCCCCACTTCGCTCGAGCGAAACAGCATCGCTCGCTTGTCGTTCGCTTTTTGCTCGAGCGACAGTGTTACCTATAAAACACTATTTTCCTTTTTTTTCGACATTTCAACCCAACCAAAATATCAAAATGCACGACATAAAAGAAAAATTGCGTCGATTTTCAGTTGTGCTCTCAAGGGATTGAAATTGAAGAAAACTATCATACACTTTGATTCTCTCATTCAACCCCATATTTGATTTGAGCAATTACATAAAAAATATCAAATCAACATTCACCAAACACCACAACACAACCTTCTAGAGCTTTTGTTGATTCTTGAAGATTGAGAAAGGAGATCGGAGTCCCGATCATTAGAGAACATGTGGTTATCTTGAATCCACAGGAGATAGACAAAATCAAAAGCTGGGAGTTGGTGTAGCACGCAATTCAGGAGGGCTAGGTGCCGGGAGTTGGTGCAAGATCACGCATTCTAGGAAAGCTCTGAGGAAACTATGGTCAGGATGTCAGAAAAACCCAGTGTAGGTTGAGTCTGGCCGATTATAAGTTTCATTTTCGTTTATAGTGGATTTCTACTGGTTTGGGCCTGGAGTTTTACCCACATTGGGATTTCTCCGTCATCAAACAATTGTGTTATTTATCTTTTTGCAATTAATTTATGATCGGTATTCAAACATAGGATAGTAAAGCATGTGAACTGATCTGGACAAATTAATATTTGTGACGTGTTGCAATTATTAATTGATTGAAAACGATAATTCCGCATAAACACCTATTCCTCCCTCTAGGTGTCGATTGGGTCGAACTATGATATTTTAAGTAAGATGCAAAATTACGTGTATGAACATGGTAAAATCAGCTATCTCGACTACGTGGATCCATATTTATTCAACCGATTTCTGTTAGACAATGCAGTGAAGATGCTGGGTTACAAAGAGCGTATGAGATACATCTATAGGCTTGAAAAGAAAAGATGGTCAGATGAGTCATTTTGGTTAGTTACTGATGCAGACTTCATGAATGTTGTAAAATGGGTTGGTCCTACAACAGTTGCAGATATGTACTGTTTGCTGACACAAACTGCAGTGTTGGAATTACAGGGGGATGAGAATGTACCAACTGGATGTATAGTGATTGATATGAAAACTGGTGAGATTTTGGAGAGTGTATGTGTCAACAATGAGGATATAGAGGTTGGACAGAAACCTGCGTTTGCAGTTGAGGTTTTCGATGACATGGTAGAGGGTGATGATTGTTACGTGGTTGATGAATTTGAAGGGGATTAGTTGCATGAGTCAGATGGTGTAGATAGCAGGGGAGACAGTGTAGTAGACAATGTGGACGTTGTGGAGGCACATGTAGGTGCAAATGATCAGCCGATGGAGCAAATATGGGAGACGTCAACCTCTGATATACCATGTTCAGTTGAAAATGAAACAGGAGTAGAAGTTGCAAATGACCCTGTTGACACACAGTTTGAGCAGCCCACATTTGAGGGTGCAACGGGATTGGAAGATCCTGTTGACATAGAGTTCGAGCAGCCCAATTTTGAGGGTGCCACGGGATTGGAAGATCCTGTAGACACAGAGTTCGAGCAGCCCACGTTTGAAGGTGCAATGGGATTGGAAGATCTGGGAAATGCACCTGTTGAACCCTCTGTTGAAGAAGCCATTAATGCTCAGAATATTGGCACTGGGTCTTCTGGTGGCGAATCAGAGGTGGAGGAAGAGGATAATGATATTGGCCTGGAACATTTCTCCGATTCTGAATACGAATAGGAGGATGTGGAAGAGGATGGCTAAGAATGTAAACGTAAATGCAGTAAATAGTGGTTCAGACTACGAGGACTCGGATGACCTGAGAAGTATGTTAAGTGGTGATGAAGTGGGTGCCACAAGTAACAGTAAGAAAGAAGTTTGGTTTAACCCTTCAACTGATGTGGAGGACCCTAAATTTCAGATTGGTTAGTGAACTGCAAACCTGTTTGG
>NW_019242559.1:0-1641 GCF_002742605.1 Olea europaea var. sylvestris | reverse complement strand
ATCAGTCAAATTTTAGCTGATTTCGAAACTGTTGCGAAAAATGACGAAATTACCCCCGGCGCGATTTTTGTTTCCGATCAATCATTCAAATTTGTGCCCATTTCGACACCGTCGGGAAAAATGACGAAAAAGCACCCTGAGCGATTTTTATTTCCGATCAATCTGTCAAATTTGAGCCCAATTCGACGCCGTCGCGAAAAATTACGAAATCGCCCCCGGCGCGATTTTTGTTTCCCATCAATCAGCCAAATTTTAGCCGATTTCGACACCGTCGCGAAAAATGACGAAATTGCCCCTGACGCGATTTCTGTTTCCGATGAATCGGTCAAATTTGAGCCCATTTCGACACCGTCGCGAAAAATGACGAAATCGCCCTCGGCGCGATTTTTTTCCCCTCAATCAGTCAAATTTTGGCAGATTTCGACACCGTCGCGAAAAATGACGAAATTGCCCCCGGCGCGATTTTTTTCCGATGAATCGGTCAAATTTGAGCCCATTTCGACACCGTCGCGAAAAATGACGAAATCGCCCTCGGCGCGATTTTTTTCCCATCAATCAGTCAAATTTTGGCAGATTTCGACACCGTCGCGAAAAATGACGAAATTGCCCTCGGCACGATTTTTGGTTCCCATCAATCAGTCCAATTTTAGACGATTCCAAGACCGTCGCGAAAAAAGAGGATATTGCCCCCGGCTCCATTTTTTTCCGATCAATCGGTCTAATTTGAGCCCATTTCGACACCGTCGCGAAAAATGACGAAATCGCCCTCGGCGCGATTTTTTTCCCATCAATCAGTCAAATTTTAGCCTATTCCGACACCGTCGCGAAAAATGACGAAATAGCCCCCGGCGCGATTTTTGTTTCCCATCAATCAGTCAAATTTTAGCCGATTCCGACACTGTCGCGAAAAATGACGAAATTACCCCCCGCGCGATTTTTGTTTCCCATAAATCAGTCAAGTTTTAGCCAATTCCGGCACCGTCTCGAAAAATGACGAAATTGCCCCTGCGCGATTTTTTTTCCAATCAATCGGTCAAATTTGAGCCCATTTCGACACCATCGCGAAAAATGACGAAATCGCCCCCGGCGCGATTTTTGTTTCCGATCAGTCTGTCAAATTTTTGCTCATTCCAACACCGTCACGAAAAATGACGAAATCGCCCCCGGCGCGATTTTTGTTTCCCATCAATCAGTCAAATTTTAGTCGATTCCGACACCATCGCGAAAATTGACGAAATTGCTCCCGGCGCGATTTTTGTTTCCCATCAATCAGTCAAATTTTAGAGGATTCCAAAACCGTCGCGAAAAATGACGAAATCGACCCCAGCGCGATTTTTTTCCGATGAATCGGTCAAATTTGAGCCCATTTCGACATCGTCGCGAAAAATGACGAAATCGCCCCCGGCGCGATTTTTGTTTCCCATCAATCAGTCAAATTTAACTGATTTCGAAACTGTTGCGAAAAATGACGAAATTACCCCGGCCCGATTTTTGTTTCCGATCAATCGTTCAAATTTGTCCCCATTTAGACACCGTCGGGAAAAATGACGAAATCGCGCCCTGCGCGATTTTTGTTTCCGATCAATCTGTCAAATTTGAGCCCATTTCGACACCGTCGCGAAAAATTACGTATCGCCCCCG
>NW_019242558.1:0-1641 GCF_002742605.1 Olea europaea var. sylvestris | reverse complement strand
GCGATTTTTGTTCCCGATAAACCTATCAAATTTGAGCTCATTCCAACACAGTCCAGAAAAATGACGAAATTGCCCACGGCGCGATTTTTGTTCCCGATAAACCTGTCAAATTTTAGCCCATTCTGACACAATTGCGAAAAATGACGAAATTGCCCCCGGCGCGATTTTTGTTTCCGATCAACCTGTCAAATTTCAGCCCATTCCAACATCGTCGTGAAAAATGACGAAATTGCCCCCGGCGCGGTTTTTGTTTCCGATCAACCTGTCAAATTTGAGCCCATTCCGACACAGTCGAGAAAAATGATGAAATTGCCCCCGGCGCGGTTTTTGTTTCCGATCAACCTGTCAAATTTGAGCCCATTCCGACACAGTCGAGAAAAATGATGAAATTGCCCCCGGCGCGGTTTTTGTTTCCGATCAACCTGTCAAATTTGAGCCCATTCCGACACAGTCGAGAAAAATGATGAAATTGCCCCCGGCGCGGTTTTTGTTTCCGATCAACCTGTCAAATTTGAGCCCATTCCGACACAGTCGAGAAAAATGATGAAATTGCCCCCGGCGCGGTTTTTGTTTCCGATCAACCTGTCAAATTTGAGCCCATTCCGACACAGTCGAGAAAAATGATGAAATTGCCCCCGGCGCGGTTTTTGTTTCCGATCAACCTGTCAAATTTGAGCCCATTCCGACACAGTCGAGAAAAATGATGAAATTGCCCCCGGCGCGGTTTTTGTTTCCGATCAACCTGTCAAATTTGAGCCCATTCCGACACAGTCGAGAAAAATGATGAAATTGCCCCCGGCGCGGTTTTTGTTTCCGATCAACAAGTCAAATTTTTGCCAATTCTGAAACAGTCGCGAAAAATGTCGAAATCAAACTCGGCGCAGTTATTGTTCCCGATAAATCCGTTAAATTTAAGCCCATTCCGACACAGTCGAGAAAAATGACGAAATTGCCCCCGGCGCGGTTTTTGTTTCCGATCAATCTGTCAAATTTCAGCCCATTCCGACACAGTCGAGAAAAATGATGAAATTGCCCCCGGCGCGGTTTTTGTTTCCGATCAATCTGTCAAATTTCAGCCCATTCCGACACAGTCGAGAAAAATGATGAAATTGCCCCCGGCGCGGTTTTTGTTTCCGATCAATCTGTCAAATTTCAGCCCATTCCGACACAGTCGAGAAAAATGATGAAATTGCCCCCGGCGCGGTTTTTGTTTCCGATCAATCTGTCAAATTTCAGCCCATTCCGACACAGTCGAGAAAAATGATGAAATTGCCCCCGGCGCGGTTTTTGTTTCCGATCAATCTGTCAAATTTCAGCCCATTCCGACACAGTCGAGAAAAATGATGAAATTGCCCCCGGCGCGGTTTTTGTTTCCGATCAATCTGTCAAATTTCAGCCCATTTCGACATCGTCGCGAAAAATGACGAAATTGCCCCCGGCACGATTTTTGTTCCCGATAAACCTGTCAAATTTCAGCCCATTCCGACACAGTCGAGAAAAATGACGAAATTTCCGCCGGCGCGATTTTTATTTCCGAACAAACTGCCAAATTTCAGCTAATTCCAACACAGTCGAGAAAAATGACGAAATTGCCCCCGACGCGGTTTTTGTTTCCAATCAACCAGTCGAATTTTAGCCAAT
>NW_019242557.1:0-1641 GCF_002742605.1 Olea europaea var. sylvestris | reverse complement strand
AGGCCTCCGAATAATTAATTTTCGCGTTAATTATGTTAGGTTGAAGAAGCGTTGGACAGAAAATTAACAAAGAAAAACAGCACGAGGGACAATTTTGTCATTCATCGCGACGGTGTCGAAATGGTCCAAAATTTGGAAGGATGATTGGAAATGGCCCGCGAAATTGGACTCGGGGCAAAGACCCGAGATCTCAGAATTTTAGCCAAATTCCTTTGTTTAGGCCTCAAAATAATTAATTTCCGCATTAATTATGTCAGGTTGAAGAAGTGTTACACAAAAAATTAACAACGCAAAGCCGCACCAGGGGTAATTTTGTCATTTGTCCCGACGGTGTCCGAATGGGCCAAAATTTGGCAGGTTGATTGGAAATGGCCCGAGAAATTGGACCTCGGGGCACAGACTCGGGATCATGGGATTTCAGCCAAATTCCTTCGTTCAGGCCTCCGAATAAATAATTTTCATATTAGTTATGTCAGGTTGAAAAAGTGTTGGGCAGAAAATTAACAAAGTAAAATCTCACCAGCGGCAATTTTGTCATTTCTTACGACGGTGTCGGAATGGGCCGAAATTTGGCAGGTTGAGTGGAAACGGTCCATGAATTTTGACTCGATGCACAGACCCGAGATCACGGGACTTTAGCCAAATTCCTTCGTTCAGGCCTCCTAATAAATAATTTTCGTATTAATTATGTCAGGTTGAAGAAGTGTTGGGCAGAAAATTAACAAAGCAAAATCGTAACAGGGACAATTTTGTCATTTGTCACGACTGTGTCGGAATGGGCCGAAATTTGGTAGGTTGATTGGAACCAGCTCGAGAAATTTGACTCGGGGCACAGACCCGGGATCATGGGATTTTAGCCAAATTCCTTCGTTTAGGACTCCGAATAATTAATTTTCGTATTAATTATGTCAAGTTAAAGAAGTGTTGGACAGAAATTAACAAAGAAAAAAGCACCAGGGGCAATTTTGTAATTTGTCGCGACGGTGTTGGAATGGACTAAAATTTGGAAGGTTGATTGGAAACGTCCCACGAAATTGGACTCGGGACAAAGACTCGAGATTTCGGGATTTTAGCCAAATTCCTTCGTGTAGGCCTCCGAATAATTAATTTTCGCATTAATTATGTCAGGTTGAAGAAGTGTTGGACAGAAAATTAACAATGCAAAATTGCACCAGGGGCAATTTTATCATTTGTCGCGACGGTGTCGGAATGGGCCGAAATTTGGCCGGTTGATTGGAAATGGCTCGAGAAATTGGACACGAGGCACAGACCTGGGATCACGGGATTTCAGCTAAATTCCTTTGTTCAGGCCTCTGAATAATTAATTTTCGAATTAATTATGTCAGGTTGAAGAAGTGTTGGACAGAAATTAACAAAGAAAAACAGCACCAGGGGCAATTTTTTCATTTGTTGCAACTTTGTCGGAATGGGCCGAAATTTAGCTAGTTGATTGGAAACGGCCCGCGAAATTTGACTCAGGACAAAGACCCGAGATCTCGGGATTTTAGCCAAATTCCTTCGTGTAGGCCTCCGAATAATTAATTTTCGCATTAATTATGTCAGGTTGAAGAAGTGTTGGATAGAAAATTAACAATGCAAAATTGCACCAGGGGCAATTTTTTCATTTGTCGCGACGGTGTC
>NW_019242556.1:0-1641 GCF_002742605.1 Olea europaea var. sylvestris | reverse complement strand
GGCCGAAATCCCTCATACGTCACGACGAAGTGGTGAGTTCAATCCAAAAGGGTCGCTACATTTCCAAAAAGTACCTATGGGCCTGAAAACGGACACCTTGTGCAAAAGTTACGCTCAATTCTTCTTACACCGACTCTCCAAGCGTTCCAAATTTGCAAGTGCTCGTTGTTTCGAAAAATGGCCGAAATCCCTCATACGTCACGACGAAGTTGTGAGTTCAATCCAAAAGGGTCGCTACATTTCCAAAAAGTACTTATGGGTCCAAAACGGACACAGTGTACAAAAGTTACGCTCAATTCTTCTTACGCCGACTCTCCAGGCGTTCCAAATATGCGAGTGCTCGTTCTTTCGAAAAATGGCCGAAATCCCTCATACGTCACGACGAAGTTGTGAGTTCAATCCAAAAGGGTCGCTACATTTCCAAAAAGTACTTATGGGCCCAAAACGGACACAGTGTACAAAATTTACGCTCAATTCTTCTTACGCCGACTCTCCAGGCGTTCCAAATATCCAAGTGCTCGTTCTTTCGAAAAATGGCCGAAATCCCTCGTACGTCACGAGGAAGTTGTGAGTTCAATCCAAAAGGGTCGCTACATTTCCAAAAAGTGCTTATGGGCCCAAACCGGGCACAGTGTACAAAAGTTACGCTCAATTCTTCTTACGCCGACTCTCCAGGCGTTCCAAATATGCAAGTGCTCGTTCTTTCGAAAAATGGCCGAAATTCCTCATACGTCACGACGAAGTCGCGAGTTCAATCCAAAAGGGTCGCTACATTTCCAAAAAGTACTTATGGGCCCAAAACGGGCACAGTGTACAAAAGTTACACTCAATTCTTGTTACGCCGACTCTCCAAGCGTTCCAAATATGCGAGTGCTCGTTCTTTCGAAAAATGGCCGAAATCCCTCATTCGTCACGACGAAGTTGTGAGTTCAATCCAAAAGGGTCGCTACATTTCCAAAAAGTACTTATGGGCCAAAACGAACACCGTGTACAAAAGTTACGCTCAATTCATCTTACGCCGACTCTCCAAGCGTTCAAAATATGCAAGTGCTCGTTTGTTCTGGAAATGGCCGAAATCCCTCATACGTCACGACGAAGTGGTGAGTTCAATCCAAAAGGGTCGCTACATTTCCAAAAAGTACTTATGGGCCCAAAACGGACACCGTGTGCCAAAGTTACGCTCAATTCTTCTTACGCAAACTCTCCAAGCGTTCCAAATATGCAAGTGCTCGTTCTTTCAACAAATGACCGAAATCCCTCATACGTCACGACGAAGTGGTGAGTTCAATCCAAAAGGGTCGCTACATTTCCAAAAGTACTTATGGGCCCAAAACGGACACAGTGTACAAAAGTTACGCTCAATTCTTCTTACGCCGACTCTCCAGGCGTTCCAAATATGCAAGTGCTCGTTCTTTCGAAAAATGGCCGAAATCCCTCATACGTCACGACGAAGTTGTGAGTTCAATCCAAAAGGGTCGCTACGTTTCCAAAAAGTACTTATGGGCCCAAAACGGACACAGTGTACAAAAGTTACGCTCAATTCTTGTTACGCTGACTTTCCAAGCGTTTCAAATATGCAAGTGCTCGTTCTTTCGAAAAATGGCCGAAATCCCTCATACATCACGACGAAGTGGTGAGCTC
>NW_019242555.1:0-1641 GCF_002742605.1 Olea europaea var. sylvestris | reverse complement strand
CAGGTGTCAAACAACGTTTAAATTTCAAGTAATTTTCCCATCCAATTGACACTTGACAACAATGCAAGTGTTAAATAACGTGTTGAAATTCAGTGTACAAATAGCAAAGTTCAGTCGGTAAGAACCTTGTCACTTGTACACTATGGTGTACACTTTAGTTTGCACGTTGCCACGTGACATTACCCTATTGGACAGTTTAAATTTCAAACTATTTTTCCATCCAATAGACACTTGACAACAATGCAAGTGTCAAACAACATGTAAAAAATAAGTGAACAAATGGCAAAGTTCAATCGGTAAGGACCATGCCACATGTACACTGTGGTGTACATTTTAGTTTACACTTTACCACGTGACCTTTCCATGTTCGATAGTTTAAATTTCAAACAATTTTTCCTTCCAATTGACACTTGACAGCAATTTAAGTGTCAAACAATGTGCCAAAAATTAATGTACGAATAGCAAAGTTCAATCGGTAAGAACCTTGTTACATGTACACAATAGTGTACACTGTAGTTTACACTTTGCCACGTGCTATTACTCTATTGGACAGTTTAAATTTCAAATAGTTTTACTATCCAATTGGACACTTGACAATAATACAAATGTCAAACAATGTGTCAAAAATCAGTGGACAAATAGCAAAGATCAATCGGTAAGAGCCTTGCTAAATGTACTCTATAGTGAACACTTTAGTTTACACTTTTCCACGTAACATTAACCCTATTGGACAACTTAAATTTCAAACATTTTTTTCATCCAATTGACACTGGACAGCACTGCGAGTGTCAAACAACGTATCAAAAATTATTGTACAAATAGCAAAGTTCATTCGCTAAGAACCTTGCTACATGTACATATGGTGTACACACTTTAGTTCACACTTAGCCACGTGACATTACCTTATTGGACTGTATAAATTTGAAACAATTTTTCCATCCAATTGACACTTAACAACAATGCGAGTGTCAAACTACGCATCAAAAATTAGTGTACAAATATCAAGGTTCAATCAGAATGAACTTTGCCACGTGTATACTTTAGTTTACAATTTACCACGTGATATTACCCTGTTGGACAGTTTAAAATTCAAACAGTTTTCCCACCCAATTGACACTTGACAACAACACAAGTGTTAAACAACGTGTCAAAAATTAGTGTACAAATAGCAAGGTTCAATCGGTAAGAATGTTGCTACATGTACACTATGGTGTACACACTTTAGTTTACACTTTGCCACGTGGCCTTACCCTGTTGGAATGTTTAAATTTCAAATAGTTTTTCCATCCAATTGACACTTGACAAAAGTTAAGTGTCAAACAATGTGTCCAAAATCAGTGTACAAATAGCAAAGTTCAATCGGTGAGAACCTTGCTACATATACATTATAGTGTACACACTAGAGTTTACACTTTGTCACATGACATTACCCTGTTAAAAAGTGTAAATTTCAAAGAGCTTTCCAATCCAATTGACACTTGACAATAATGCAAGAGTCAAGCTACGTGTCAGAAATCAGTGTACAAATAGCAAAGTTCAATAGGTAAGAACCTTGCTTCAGGTACACTATGGTGTACACTTTAGTTTACACTTTGCAGCATGACATATCCCTGTTGGACAGTTTAGATTTTAATCAATTTT
>NW_019242554.1:0-1641 GCF_002742605.1 Olea europaea var. sylvestris | reverse complement strand
ATGTGCCAGGCGAGTTACATAGCATTGTAGGAATAATTAGTGTATTATCTAGGTAACAACGGTACTGCCGGGACATGTGCGTACAACTAATATTTGGGTTTCATTTATGTTCCAAGAAAAATGTGACTTTCATGTATAATTTTAATTTTCTGTAACTGTACATGTATGGGTTTTTTCATTTCTTTTATATTTAGCTATCTGGACTAAATAAAAATTGGACTAAACTATAGTTGGTTCGATTCGCTTGTAGTTAAAATTGAAGTGACTCTAGTTTATATAATCGAAAATCAAGTTATTATGGTCGGTCCGATTTTCGATTTCAGCTATAGAAACTATAATATAAAGTTACATGAGTAACATGTATTCTGAATGAAATTTATTAAATAGTTCATATTTTAGAAAAATAAAAATAAATAAAAAATCCTGAATCATAAAAAATTCAAATCCAAACTGGTTGTCTCTATCCAGTTGGACTTTATCGCTGTACATGGAATATTTCGATTAATTTCATGTGTAGAATATCCACTAATGTTCAACTCAATCCAATTCTCATTAAATCCAAATCGAAAGGAGTTGGAGAATATCCGCCTATAGCTTGTAGCATTTTTGGATTTAAGTTAAACAAATCGGTTGCATACCATGGATATTAAATTTGTCATATTTTATAGTACCAAGTGTCAGGGGTGAACAAAAAAAATCATAAATTCTTCAAATCAAATTGAATTGAAAACCGCAATTTTGAAATCTTTGGTTTGGATTCACATGATTTAGGTTTCAACTGTGTCAAGATCGAATAGTTGATATCTATTAACTCTTTAGGCAATAATAGTTTATTTACGGTTATATGCTTATTATAGAAAGAAAAAAATTGCAATTTTCAATTTCACTGTTGAAATAGTATTAATTTATCGATTTCAGCTTGTATCGACACAAATATATTAATATTGTTCTATTTATGTTTAGAATGTTTCCATTTAGGTGTTAAAGTGAAACTTCATACCAATATATTTAATTTTAATTGTTCAAAAAAAAAATGTCATTTATGTCGCAAGATCGTGGTTGAAACAAAACCAAACCACAAGAAATGTTTGATTGTTTTGGAATTTTTTCAAACTGTTAAAATTGATTTGATTTGGGAATAGTTCAAAACTCGTCAAATTGAACAACGTCGACCCTTATTAAATATTGTATTATTTTTAGCCAGAGAGAGAAGAATAGGGATGGGCAGCTACCTTCCTCGCAAAGTTTTCAAAATTTTTCAAAATCTATCTAAAAATTTTGAATTCTTAACAAGATTGAATATATAAGGATTTCCATTGACAAGTATAGATGACGTCGAACGGGTAGAAATTATTAAAATTTGGGGTTTCATTTTAAATATCAACATTCTAAGAGGAGTAGTCTAAGTTTTTATATGTTAGTCGATATTTAGTATTTATTCGATGTTGAATTATTATTTAATATGTCTTTACAAGATGATGACTCGTTTGTATTAGTTTAATTTTAACCCTTCGAGTAAATTTATCTGAACTCGAGACATTTTGAAATAAAAATAATAAATTTTTTTTTCTAATAAACCATTTGTATTAATATAAGATTGCATTTTGTTCATGGATCAAGTTGATATTATAAGTATAGTGT
>NW_019242553.1:0-1641 GCF_002742605.1 Olea europaea var. sylvestris | reverse complement strand
AGAATTGAGCGTAACTTTTGCACACGGCGTCCGTTTTGGACCCATAAGTACTTTTTGGAAATGCAGCGACCGTTTTGGATTGACCTCACTACTTCGTCGTGACGTACGAGTGATTTTAGCCATTTTTTGAAGGAATGAGCGCTTGAATATTGAGAACGCTTGGAGAGTCGGCGGAAGAAGAATTGAGCGCAACTTTTGCACACGGTGTCCGTTTTGGGCCCATAAGAACTTTTTGGAAATATAGCGACCGTTTAGGATTGAACTCACCACTTCGTCGTGACGTACGAGGGATTTTGGCCATTTTTCGAAAGAAAAAGCACTTGCATATTTAGACTGCTTGGAGAGTCGGCGGACGAAGAATTGAGCGTAACTTTTGCACACGGTGTCCGTTTTGGGCCCATAAGAACATTTCGGAAATGTAGCGACCGTTTAGGATTGAACTCACCACTTCGTCATGACGTACGAGGGATTTTGAACATTTTACGAAAGAATAAGCACTTGCATATTTAGAACGCTTGGAGAGTCGGCGGACGAAGAATTGATTGTAACTTTTGCACATGGTTTCCGTTTTGGGCCCATAAGAACTTTTTCGAAATGTAGCGACCGTTTTGGATTGAACTCACCACTTCATCGTGACGTATGGGGGAGTTAAGCCATTTTTCGAAGGAATGAGTGCTTGTATATTGAGAAGGCTTGGAGAGTCGGTGGACGAAGATTTGAGCGTAACTTTTGCACACGGTGTCCGTTTTGGGCCCATAAGAACTTTTTGGAAATGCAACGACCGCTTTGGATTGAACTCACCACTTCGTCCTGACGTACGAGGGATTTTGGCCATTTTTCGAGAGAATGAGCACTTACATATTTAGAATGGTTGGAGAGTCGCGGACGAAGAATTGAGCGTAACTTTTGCACACGGTGTCCGTTTTTGGCCCATAAGAACTTTTTGGAAATGTAGCGACCGTTTTGGATTGAACTCACCACTTCGTCCTGACGTATGAGCGATTTTGGCCATTTTTCGAAAGAATGATCACTTTTATATTTGGAACGCTTGGATAGTCGACGTAAGAAGAACTGAGCGTAACTTTTGCACACGGTCTCCGTTTTGGGCCCATAAGAACTTTTCGGAAATGTAGCGACCGTTTTGGATTGAACTCACCACTTCGTCCTGACGTATGAGCGATTTTGGCCATTTTTCGAAAGAATGATCACTTTTATATTTGGAACGCTTGGATAGTCGACGTAAGAAGAACTGAGCGTAACTTTTGCACACGGTCTCCGTTTTGGGCCCATAAGAACTTTTCGGAAATGTAGCGACCGTTTTGGATTGAACTCACCACTACGTGGTGACGTATGGGGGAGTTAAGCCATTTTTCAAAAGAATGAGCGCTTGTATATTGAGAACGCGTGGAGAGTCGGCGGACGAAGAATTAAGCATAACTTTTGCACACGGTGTCCGTTTTGGGCCCATAAGAACTTTTTGGAAATGTAGCGACCGTTTTGGATTGAACTCACCACTACGTGGTGACGTATGGGGGAGTTAAGCCATTTTTCAAAAGAATGAGCGCTTGTATATTGAGAACGCTTGGAGAGTCGGCGGACGAAGAATTAAGCATAACTTTTGCACACGGTGTCCGTTTTGGG
>NW_019242552.1:0-1641 GCF_002742605.1 Olea europaea var. sylvestris | reverse complement strand
TTTTTGAACCAAAAAATTGATTTTTTGACTGTTATTTCACTATTCCAGCTGTCTTATTTGACTTCTTATCTCACAAATGGATCCCACTTTTCTCCTAATAGTAAAAAAATCAATTCTCAAAATCACTTTCAAACGGGGTTTATATTTTCCTTCCTTGCGTAACTCTCAATTGGTTCAAGACCTTTTGACATATCTATGTCTTGTTTGATTTTCAAAACATTTCTTAAAAGTAACTTTTAATACTTGTGTTAGAGCTATTCTTTTTAAAAATGCTTGATTTAGAATTAGAGAAAAGTTAGGTGTACATATGAAAACAATTTTTTTTGAAGAATGTATGATTAGAAATGAGTCTTGGGACAAAAGTGATAATCAAAAAACACTTTCAAACAAGGGCTTAATTACGTTTAAGCTTAGACAAACATGCTCCAAAGAGGGTAAATTCTATTTCTCTCCCATGAGATGATAAGCTATACAGAATACATCCCCCTCTTCTATAAAACCACCCTACTCACATCACCTCCTTCCCTACTCCCTCATACAAAAACCAGGTTCTTGCACACGCACTGGTTCTTACCCCTTTTACCCTCTCTCTCTCTCTCTATAAAACAAACAACTGCAAAACCACCTCTCCTTTTCCTAACCAACAACTGAAAAAAGTAATCAAGCACGCGCACGAAGAACTGTTGCTAATTTCTTTCTAAATGTCCATTTTGTTCAAATGATGTCTTGACGAAATATATACAAATGGTGAACAGCGTGAGAGGGAAGCAGAAAAAGGGAGGTCGAAAAATGGTCAAGTACATGAGGAAATCGAAGGTAATTGGTGAAGTAGCGGTGATGGAGGTGAACCACGCCCACGCCGCTGTCCAATCCTCACTCGGTGTTCGTACAAGAGCAAAAACCCTAGCCCTTCAGAAATCATCGGCGGAGATTAGCGGTGATGATGGGTCGTATTTGCAGCTGAGGAGCAGACGATTGGTGAAGCCCACACCCCCAATTGTGCCAGAAGCTAAAAGAAAGAAACACCCTCAGCCAAAATCAGGCAAAGGTAAAGTGGGTCCCCTAAATTTTGAGGAGGAAAAGGAGGAGCAAATTGATGGGCTGGAGGGAAAATTGGAGGCGGAGGAAAATAATCAGAAGGATGAGAAAAATGGTGGTGATGGAGAAATGGAGGCTTCATTTGGAGAGAATTTACTGGAATTTGATGACAAAGAAAGGTGGATTTTTTTCTCTCTTTTCAATTCATTTTCTGTTTCCGTTTCGCATGTTTAAAGATTCAATCTTTTGGGTGAATTTGGGGATTTTTCTTGGGGGGTGTTATATACTGGGTATTTTTTTTTATAAATTTGGAGATTTTTCTTGGTGAATCTAAATATTCATTTTAAGATTAAATTTTGAAGGATGTGTTTGTTTTGCTAGTTCATTTTCTGTTTCTGTTTTGCATGTTTGAAGATACAATCATTTTGGTGAATTTGGGGATTTTTCTTGGTGAATTTGGATTTTCATTTGAATTATAAGGAAATAAAAAAATTGGGTTTACTCTTGAATGTTCCAAGTATAATTTTTTTTCCCCCAATCTGCACAAGGAATGTTGACAAAAAAAAAAAAAAAAAAAAAAAAAGAAAAAAAAAAAAAAAAAAA
>NW_019242551.1:0-1641 GCF_002742605.1 Olea europaea var. sylvestris | reverse complement strand
GGCTTAACCCATTCATGATTGGGTTCTGCTGCAAAAACGGGGGACAGGGATTAGATCTAGGGGTCAAGGTGGCATGACCTCAACCCTCAATTTGAATTTTTAAAATTCAAATTCAGGGTCGAGGTCGCGCCACCTCGATTCTGGATCTAATCCCGAGATTTAATCCCGGCAGAAACAGCAAAATCCTTCATGATTTGGGTTGAAACCTGACCCTTAACCAGATGGGTTTGGATAAAACTAAAAATATGGCATGTTGATGACTGGTTCACCACTATAGAAGTTTGACATTGGAGGGCAGAAAAGGATCATATGCAAGGCGGCTTATAAAAGACAGTAATATCTATTAATGCTCTTAAATATAAATATAAATTTTATAATGATTCTTCAATAAATTTTCATTTAATTCTTAAGAATAATACCAACTTAGTCCAATATTGTCATCAACCATCACATTCATACTTCCATCTCGATTGTCACCATGTTGATCACCCCCTACCTCCCCGTCTCTCACTATTTGCCATTATAGAACTTCTAGTTGGTCGAAGTGGTGGCGTTGAGAGGCAAGGTGAAGATGAAAATGGTGAAACAAGGTGGTTGTAGGATTTTATACGCATATGAAGAAAATTTAAAGGTATCTTTAATATTTTATATAACTTTGAATTAGTTAGTAAGAACGAAAGGAAAGTGATCGTAAAGAGAGTAAAAATACTGTGTCAACTTCATGCAAATAAATACTCACACCAACTAAAACGGAAAATATAGATGGCAAGTCCCAAAATTTAACCTAGTTGGGACACTTCAAACTTAAAGCACTTGAATGTAGTGAACGCAAATAATGAGAAGAAAAAAAGAAAGATTTCCTCCAGCAAAAAGTAATGACGTATAATATATCCTGGAAAGCCAATATTTGCATCACTTGATCAATAAAATTACATATATGATCAAATAAGAAACAATCATATTTTTACAACATTGAACAATACAAAAATAGAATTCATGAAACTCAAAAAAGAATATTGTTTAAACTAGCTATGAAATCAAAAAAACGAATTTATTCGAATATGGATTAGATATATTATTCAATCAACATTTAACCCTTTACACTCTAATACATGAAAATCTTGCAAAAAAGTTAGAATATTTGACAAAACTGATATCTTATTGAATGACTAATTATTTATAAAATATTACCTTATTGAGATATACGATTAACTTATTTATATTTATATATTTAACACGCTAACATAAATAATTTCTCAACCCTAATAAACAAATATTCTAGTAAAGATAATTTTTTTTTTTTTTTTTTTTTTTTTTTTTTTTTTTTTTTTTTTTTTTTTTTTTTTTTTTTTTTTTTTTTTTTTTTTTTTTTTTTTTTTTTTTTTTTTTTTTTTTTTTTATATTCAACGTCCCCTTGAGTCGAGAACTGAAATTTTATAATCACCAATTAGTCCCTGTATGATTCAATTAAAATGTTGACTAAAAACTAAGTCAAAGTCAATAATAAAATATAATTACACATTTCATGAAATCTAAAACTTTTCAACCATCTATTTTGTCAACTTTTCTCAAAATCTATTAAAATCTATTTTTGTTTTTAATCTATGTCAAGTAGGAGCTTAATATGCTTCTTTAGATATT
>NW_019242550.1:0-1641 GCF_002742605.1 Olea europaea var. sylvestris | reverse complement strand
TTTTTTTTTTAAAAGTTAAAATGAATGTAATTCATAAGTCTTTGGAGAGCATATAATATTTATATTATTCAAATAATAAGTCTAATAATTTTAGCAAACATATAATGCAGTCACAGTAAATCAAGAAAATGCCTTTTAAATTGATGATCATGTCATATTTAATCTACAAGCTAATCACCAACATGACTTTAGATTGTTGAAAAAATTAGGTAATATGCGTATAGATAAACATATCAACTAAAAATTATAAATAACATAAACATGATTCAAAATAATATATACATAAAAATATGATAACATTATAATTGAATAATAAGAAGAGTTAGAATGCACGCTTTGGGAGTTACGTAAAAAATGTTGTCCTAAAGTCGTGTTATCTTTCCTTCGTGTAGATTCTTTCGGCACTACACAACTCCAATATAAAATTCTTATGTCTCATAGTCGGTACTTCTTCTATGGGCACGATCATAGGAAGATAAGCGAACGAACCTTCGTCAAATTGCCCAAACTATAGAAATAGAGAGTATTTTATTTTCTACTTGTATCTCAAGTTATTTTTTACATGTTGTATCACCACTCTCTTATAGGGACAAACTATAACCCCCCTCCCCACATTCATGAAAATAAATCAAATTTATGTATAAGTTATAATCCATTAATCATGAGGTTCAACTTTGTATTAAAATGTAAGTTAAAATAGAAAATTTAAATTTAAAATTACCTATAATTTTGAATTTAAAACTTATTTTCATTTATGTTACAACAAAAAATGGAATGAATGTTTATATCTTAGACCTTGTTTGGGATAATTTTCAGAAAAAATATTTTTCAAACTTATTTTCAATCACATATTTTTAAAAACACCATTTTCCACGTTATCCAATAATTTTTCTCTATTTAA
This sequence comes from Olea europaea var. sylvestris, assembly GCF_002742605.1. Taxonomy (NCBI): domain Eukaryota; kingdom Viridiplantae; phylum Streptophyta; class Magnoliopsida; order Lamiales; family Oleaceae; genus Olea; species Olea europaea. The sequence goes on along the minus strand of NW_019242550.1, from coordinate 740 downwards.
AACCACACATTCTAAAAAAAAAAAAACAAAAACAAAACAAAACCTTTTTTACTACATTTAGATATTTATTCGGTTACATCGGATTGAAGTTAATTAAATTTTTCTGTTCACCATTCCATATAGTAGTTTTCAATAATATTACTTGTATATAATGGAGTTATATAATGATTTACATACATATGAGATATCAAAAAATAGTGGAGAAGTCATTTTTTTTTCTACCTGTACATCATGAATATAGCAGTTTTAGAATTGTATATTAAAACTGCTTTTAGAGGGTGTTTAACACAACTTTTTATCGAAAAATGAATTTTAGAATAGTAAATTGATGGAGAATGTGTGGATAAAAATAAGAAAAAGTTTTTTTTATTTATGTGTAATATTATTTTAATGAAGAATGTGTGATTAAAAAGAATAGAGAGAAAAATATATTTTGATAAAAATGAGAATCAAATAGGCCTTAATATATTTACGTTACGAGAAATTCAAAAATTATGAAGATGTGAGAAAAAGAAATTGTAATATTGTAATTTAAAGAGTTAGATGCCAAGATATTAAAATTCTACTTTGACCCCTCTATTCATTTGTAATAACAATAACGGCAGGAAACTGTTTGAGTTTCCAGGGACCAAAATGCTTTATCATTAATTTTCCATCTCTCTAATAGATAATCGAATCACACAAATTGTTCTTAATATACCGTGAAGTTGATTACAAAATGGAGTAGCCACAATGTTTTA
>NW_019242549.1:55791-96266 GCF_002742605.1 Olea europaea var. sylvestris | reverse complement strand
AATTGATGACTAAAGTATCGTTCGGACTACGTACTAATCTAGTATCATTTAATGTTAACTATGATCGAATAGCATTTTTTTTTGTAAATTTCGACTTGATATTATTAAAATATTGAATCCTCCTTATTACTTTGGCTACAGCATAGATATTGAACCCCAAGAATTGGGGGAACGGAAAGGAGAATTGAGTTCCATTCTCCCAATTAGCATTTCCTAATGATTTAAAAATTGAGGAAAGACCAATCATGTATGTAATGTAGAACATTAAAGACGTGTTTGGCACGTAATATTGGACATGAGTAGACATTACATTAAGACTAAAGTTTTAGCTTCATTTTAACATTTAATGCCTAATGTACAAGAAATCATATGTAAACATGCATAAATTGGTCTTACGCTATGAGGCTTAGAACTTCTGCAGCAACCAATATAGTTTACACCTCCAGTGTCAAGCAACTCAAGCAAGGAGCTGGAAACAATACATCGCAATGAAGACGCTGCCAATACCAAACCAATTAAGTTCTCTTAGAACAAATTAAAGAGGATTTTTTTCTAAGAAAAGAGATGTTCAACTCATTGAATAATTTTCTAGCTCACCTTATCACATGAATTGCACTTCCTCCAACCAGTTTCCTTTGAGCGAAACATTTCACAGAAGACTAATTGCTCAAAGGCAATCCTGCGGTCAATTATATATAGTAACATTATATTCTCTGGATGTATTCATGGAATTGAGTAAAGGACAATGCAGATAAGAATATTTCGAATTTGTCCCATGATGGATAGTTCAACCTCAACATGACATACTCTTGATAATGCCCAATTCTCGAGAAACAAATGAAGTAAAAAAAATTATTCCCAAGTTGATGGGTGTCCACAACAAAGTTGAAAAGTTTTAAAGAGAAAATAGGTGAAAGGAAATTTGTGTGAGGTTTTATATTCAAACTAAAACTTAGATGGCTATCAATTCCTAGAACATCTGGCTTCTGGTTACACAGGTAAAATTTCACTGACCTCATTCTCATATCAATTCCAATTTTAACCACAATTTGCCCCCTTCACTTTTAACTAGTCTAATTTATTACCGAATATATACATTAATCCTTACTTCCATTACTTCATAGAAAGTCGTGATAAATTATCTACCAAGAGCATACAATTGAGATCCTTAGATCCAGAAATACGGTTTCTTGTCTATGAACATCTAATTATTTTCTCCATGCCCCATTAAACCCAAAGACACAGACTTCACTGCCATCAATATCAACATCAGAAAAAGTAATAGGAGAAATCCACCTCAAAGATTTATTCAAATGCTAAAAATTCTGTTTATGAAAAAGATGGTCCCATTGGCATTTCACTCTTTCCAGTTGAATTAAAACAAACAAAACAAAATTACAGAAAATTTAGAATAGATTAATTCCTTCGGAACGAAACCCCCAAAATTAAGTACCACAAAATCGAAATTTCCATAAGGAAAATAGAGAGAGATCTGAACAGAAAATTTTACCCGCACTTAGCACAAAGAGTGGCAAATCCACCGGATCGCAGAGGCCAACCCTTTTTCCATTCAATTGACGTCGATGACGATGAAGATGCCCCACAAACCTCATTCATGCACGCCCGAGACTCCATTTTCTTACAACCCAAACCCTTAAAATTTAAAAAGAAAATAAAATGAAGTATTACAAGAGAACAGTCAACTAATTTACCAGCAATAATTAATTAAATTATTTGAATATACTAACCTGGAGACTAAGAAATTCTTCCTCCGATTTTTGGTTTTCTATTTGGAGAGAAGGGAAATTCGAATTGCGACGCTGTTAAATTCGGTTGGGTTTTAGTAGTAGTTGCTAATAAATATTTAAACTTCCTGGGAATCGGTGGTCGGAGAAAAACTCCGGCGACCGGAGAGTTAGGTCGGTGGCGGAGTTGATTGAAAGATATGCATGCAAAGAAAGAAAAAAAATTGTGGGTGTCAAAAAATGCATGCACTAGACTTGAAGGCTTCAAGGTCGCCCACCTTTCTTTTTCAGGTCTTCCTCCACTTACCTACTCCCACTCCACCCCCACCCCACTTTTTCTACAATTTTCCTTGATTAATAAATGGATATGATAATACAAAATTATTGTCTAATCTGATTTCAAAATTATTGGTGAATGAATGGAATATATTCTCCCCCATCCACTACGAATGTATAGTTTTCATCCAGGTGAGTTACTTGATTGTAGAAACTACAAATACTTGAAAACAAAAATATTGGTTTGGTGTTATTTTCATAATTATGATCCTTGTCGAAGTTTTTTCATAATTCAATCTTGACAAATTTAATCCTTCGTTAGTATCGCTATCGAAAAGCATCACTCGCATAATAAGTGTCTCGAAATGTAAGAATAAAGCTATCAACTCGTGCTCTAAGGGCAAACTTAAATCCATTTTCGAAAGGTGGGAGAAGCTATTACTATTCAACTTAGTATCTCCGTGTTGAATTATTAGCCAATGTGTGATTAGTTAGTTACTCTGAATCGTTCTTCAATTTTGCCGAAAGTCCATAGCTCGTAAAAGTCAAAAATGAGGTTAATTTTACCAATCATATGGCATCTCGTGTTGGAGTAGTCAAATAAATACGGTGTACAATAACATCCTACTTTAGTAGGAGGGATTATGATTAAGGCGTTTTACATCAAATGCTATAAATTTCATCATAGTTAAATTATAATTATAACATCTGTTAAGTAATCGTTTATAAATAGTCGAAATAAAAACTCAAATTAATTTTTATTCTTACATTTCAAGAGATTTACAAGTACTACCGATTTATTATTCCTCTCGAGAATAAAAAAATAAATAAATAAACTACAACAAAAATGGGAGGCCGCACGCAACATAGACTGTGGGACACTTACTGTCGGGGGGAAAAATGATGCCTCGTACTTTAAAAAACTGTATGTCTGTACCAAGAGCTGGGACAATTGTCCAGTGTTTTGGACGCCCATCTTGTTTGACGTTGAAGCAACAATCATTACCGTTTGTTTAATTACTTGTGATTTTAACTAACTTAGTGCGGCTGATGTCGGCATTATGACAAAATGATGTCATGGTATGGGGATGATGATTTTTTTAGGTTTCCTGTTCCAACCCACTCGAATGAAAGGGAAATTTTATGGTCTGATGGTACGATTGATGTTATACGAGTGGTTTTTACTTTTTATTAGAGGGTAAAAAGTTTAAATTTTTACGATCTTAATTTAGATTCGTACAAATTTTGATTTAGTTTTAAATTTTAAAATTTTAGGTATAATTAATTTAATTACTTAATTATTTTCATTTTTGTTGTTTTATGTGAGAGATTTATTCGGGTATGTATGTCAATTAAGCAATTTCTGTTTGTTAAAAATTAGGAATCATAGAATGTGACGTGATGATAAAGTTAGAAATTGAATTAAAATCAATATCTCAGTCAACAATTAACGATCACAAATATGAAGAGCCTAAAGTTGTTAATTGGGGATGCATTTTATCACTTTTGCAACTTATGGTTAGATGATGACACGTACAAAAGGAGGGTAGGTTTTGTGGTTGATGTGGATGAATAGTAACCTTATGTGTGATAAACATTGACAATGTTATAGAGAGATATATGGTGTGTTTGGATTGTGATTTTGTCAACTTTTCACTGTTGTTTTATTAATGCTTAGTACTTGAGCATTATTCCTTGGTGGATGCTCAATGGGATATTAGGGGCTTGAACTGGTAACCGAACCTCTAAGATTTGGTCGAAAAATCTTGACGTTCTTTTTCATTTTCTACACTCTAGAGATATGTTGAGTGGTTGATTTGAGAATCAAGATCTAATAGTTGTATCAGAGCTCGAGTTTTTTCGAGTATCTAAATAGATCGATAACTCTAATTGTGATGGATTATAAAGATTGTTCTAGATTATTAGTATCCTAGTGAAACCAACGAATCTTTGGAGCATTGTGGGACTGATTGGCTTGTTCTTGGTGATAAATCCTTTTTCAAATCTTGTTTAATAACTTTCTACAACGAAACGTAGGGTATCATTCGGTAATATCTTTCCTTTCATAAAACTATGAATGGTTCCAAATATCAAAGGGGTTTTAAGAGGAATAAAAACCAGTGATATTCTTTTATCTAGGTCCCTCAAAAGAATCTTGGAATATGAGGGTACAAGATTGATTCCTCAATTTACTATACCCGTGTCTTAATGCCTGAATTTTGACAGTCATCTGTGACTATGTGCGTCAGTGATTGCCTCATCCATGGATTAACAATATTGTGTGTGAATATACATGATCTATAGTGGTTGAAACCACTACAGCTGGTACCATCTGGACAAAATTAGGGGAACCATAGACTTGACCATAACAATGCCAAATAAGTGCTATTTACTGGAACAGTCCTTTACCTTTAAATTTGACCTGGCTTGCCCTTAATCTAGAAGTAAATATCAATTATTTACAAAATTAACACGCCATTTAGCAAATTGTGATGACAGAAACTTTGATGATTAGATCATTATTATGTTGTCTGAAATTTAAAAACTTTCAGAAATTAACAAATAATGTGCTTTTAAATTTCAGTGACTGTTTCTGAAAGTTTTTAAATTTTAGTGACCGTTTCCACGGGGTCATTGAATTTCAAAAATCACGCGAGTTATTACTAAACTTCACAAAAAAATTTCACGGGATCATTGAACTTTAAATATCACTCCATTCATCACTAAGCATTGCAAAAAAATTTTACGGGATCATTAAACTTTGCAAAAGTTTTCCCATGGATCACTAAAATTAGTGACCCCCGAGAAATCTTTAGCAAAATTTAGTGATGAATAGGATGATTTTTAAAGTTTAGTAATCCCGTGTAAACTTTTTACAAATTTTAGTAATGATTTAGGTAATTTTTAAAGTTTAGTGATTCCGTGAAAAACTTTTTACAAAGTTTAATAACCGTTTGGGTTATAATCTCATAAATTTTTGGATGTAAAATTACGTTGGATATTATTATTATTATTATTATTATTATTATTATTATTATTATTATTATTATTATTATTATTATTATTATTATTATTATTATTTGTTCAACTGCAATTCTTGGTATTTAAAAATTATGGTAACAATCGCAAAGCCAAATCATCGACAAATGAAAACTCTCTGGGCTACAAAATTTTCTTCCGTACACATTATCATGTGCAAAAGATTCTATGCAAGAAACAAAGTTTCACATTTTCTATGGGAGAAAAAACCGAAAAATTATTAAATACAAAGGACTTTGTCTCATTTTCTTGTTCTTTAGCCCCTATGTGATGTGTCTATCTATTGGAGATTTTCTTCTGATTCCCATTTCTCTAACACACTACTAATCATCCTAGTCATTATCCCACCCATCTTTCTTAGAAGACCTTGACTTGAGGCCATTTGCAGAGATACTCCTAATATTGTCCCCCCCGAGTGATTTTACTGCAATGTCGTCGTCCCAATCAACATCATCCCAATCCTGATCCCAACCTTCAGATCAGGGCCGGACCTGATGAGAGGCCCAAGAGGCCTCTGCCTCAGGCCCAGATTTTTAGGGAGATTTTTTCCCTTTCATTTTTTTTATTCTTCTTTTCAATAGAGATGGGAGTCGGGAGACCAGACCTGGAGACCACCACTTACCCTGCATCTCTACAAAATTCAAAAATCAAAGTCCTACTAAAAGAGGAAAGTGCAAAGGTGGGGGCAACCGGCCGGCGCCTCGTGGCTATAGGCATGAGGCACGGCCAACGGCTCTCTTCTCGCCAATGATTTCAGAAAATCAACAACCCCTAACTAGTTAACCCTTTCTGCAGTGCCAGCAGTTACTTGTAATTATTTAATTTATTTCACATTGCGATTTAAGACTTTGCCTGTGCGGCTATGCCTGTGCTTGCGCTTGCTGAAACAACTCTTTTTTATTTTCTCATCTTCATCAATTCATACGAGTAATGCTATTATGCTATGCATTAAGAGAAAATGAAGCTTATAATTAAATTATAAGCGTAGCCAAACATGCTCGGATGCTCTTTTGTTTCAACTGAACGGTTCAGATGTCCTACCGTTGACAGCTGAAGTGGATTTTGGCAAGCCCATTTCAAGTTCCTGATATGGAATTCCATCATGCCTGCTCCTCTTCTTTAACTTGCAGCAAGCCCATACCCACCACAAACAAAGCCAATAGAAAGAAGAATTACGCAACATAGATAGGGGTCACCCGTCTAGAATAGAAAGAGAACTACTGGAGAAAGTTATCTGCAGAAATAGAACTATCCATGTCAAGCACACAATTCCCGTTTCCAGACCTTAAATATTATTTGCTGCGTTTGCCTCGGGTTGAATAGATATCAATCTACGAGCAAACAGGCAAAGAGGAAGTGGTGAATTGAAAAGTAGGAAACGAAGCATAGAACTCATATTATGATCTAATGTCATCTGGCTGTTAGCAAATTTAATTGATAGTGTTTGGAGTGGAATCGGGTTATCATATACCGTATTTGTGTTTTAGACACCAAATTCACACTTACTGTATTTGGCAATTGCTTACCGTATACGGCAGTGGAACTCATCGAATTAGCAGTTCACTCTATCCCAAAGTATTGACATTGTGTCTTCAGCCTTGGTTCAAGAATCAATACAGCAGACTCACTTTATCCCAAATGCAAGCAGTCGGTCAAGTGGTGTTCATTAGAAACTAAGCACTCTTCTAAATCCAAATGAACCACATAATAGCCGTAGCAGCAAATTTCCATGAGTATTTTTACCATCTTAACCACTGAAACCACCAAAATTAATGGGGACCTAATTTGAAACTCTGGAAGTAGACAAATAATATGGTTCAATCATTTTCTAGATGTACGTATAAAATCCTTGCAAGCAAGGTCAATCAGCAATGACCAAAACTCAGGCTCTGATAGCTAGTTCGCCATGCAATTTTAGTGCTAGGTGCTAATATTTAATGCATTCGTTACTGGCGTCATTGTTCCAGTAGCCAGGAAGGCATTTCTTTATTGCTTTAATAAACCAAATAGCTCAATATCATGTGAACTTCAATGGCCAGAAAGCCAATATAACACCTCTTTATATCATGTAGACAGTAGACACATTGACCCTTTTGAGTTTCTAATTTTTCTCCAATAATTTCTGTCCAAACCCCAAGGTTATAACTGTTGGCAAACATATTCCAATTAACGCCTTTGCTTCAAGAAAATTTTTACTTTAGACAGTGGGTGTGCCAAGATCTAGCAACAGATTAACATAAAGAAAAAAAGAAAGAAAGCAATTTTGTCCTTCCAATAGTTCACCCTTGACCATGATATATTGCAAATATTACCAGATCTTTTCCGTTCTAAATTTTCTCATTTTTTCCATTCAATTCATTTCTAAGCTCTAATGCCATGTTAATTTTGGTCTACATCTCATCTCTCTCCTCTCTTCTTTACCACAATGATTGCATAATCATGTGACCGAGAGTTTCTTTAGGTCAATGCAAAACATTCATCAATTTTAAAGTAGACTTTCACTTAATTTATTCTTGATTTGTTGCCCTTCTCAAAATATACTCAATTCACAACCTCCCCGTATGTGTATATCCTCGTTTCTATTAATGTTCAATATATAGACATCTTTTATTTTAATGAGCCGACATTGTGTCCATAAAGTGTAGCTAGTCTATAAATGCAAATATTTTTTGCAAGACAATGGAATTTCTTATAAGGAACAATTTTCAGTCTATAGTTCCACACTGGAGGAGAAATAATTAGAACTGCAGTTCCCAAATTACGGGTAAAGGCAACAAGTACACTTTTACGAATGTTCAAAATAGATTTCCCACACCACGTGATATTGGGGGACGTATAATACATAAAAGAAGTTGCACAACAGCAAATATATTTATCCACACCTTTTCAGTTTGGTGTTTAGGAACTTCAAAAGCCGGCAATCCAATTTCCATAGAATTAGGAAAATTGATGTTAACTTCCAACTTCCTTTCCCTTCATTTCGCACCAAAATGAACAGTTCTTTAGACCCTGCCAAAAACTATCAAGGATTTATTTCTTCTAATGACAACAAATGTCAGTTTGAGTAGAGTAATTAACCCCATTTGCACACTGTTTCCCCTTAAATTCAACTCTTTACATCATACTTATAGAGGTGGAAGGGAAATAAAGTAACATTTCCATTTTTTCTTTCCTCTTTTCAGGGAATTGAGAGGAAGAACCTCCACTCCCTTTGTTAGGTAATGTTGCAAGAAGGAAAGGAAATGTTAAGAAGAGTGCTCCTTATTCTTAAACATGAGATTATGTGTCTAATAGCAGTAACCTGTGTAGTCAATAAAGTAAGCTCACATCAAACTCAGGAATTACACATTATGGACTAAATTTTCATTGGTGATTGGATCTTCCATTAATTTTATTATTATCATCATCGTGGTAATTATCTTTTCTTTTTCCAAATTATCAGATTATTAGATTTGTTAATGGGTGCTTTTAAACTTTTGTTAGCTTCCACTATAAGATGCCATATAGTGGACGTTATCTGCTTGAGTAACCATCACTTTTGGTTTCTTTAAAGGAAACGAAGGTGAAGTAATTTCCCAGCAACCATTCAATGCAACAATACATTATTACGGTATCTAGTAGATAACATATTTGGTGGTGATGTGCCACAAGAGGAACATTTTTAGAAAAAGTAAAAGAAGGGAGAGACTCACAAGAGGTACGTTTTTAGAGAAGGTAAAAGAAAGGAAATGAGGGTCGGTCATCCGGGGTGTCAAATATTTTCGGGCAAAATGACATTTTCCTTAAATATATCAGAAAAAGGAGAGAGTGGACAGAAACCAAACTAAAATGAACTAGATGCGTCTTTTTTTTTCTTTTTTAACAAATATGATATTAAATGAAGTGTTAAAAAGAGATTTATATACTAGAATCACAAATTTATTAAGGGTCCGTTCTGTAGTGATTATTATAATTGAATTTTTTGACCGTTAGAGAAAAAAGTGGGTCCCGCCTATAAGTGTAAAGTAAAAAATGATGGCTGAAATAATGAAATAATAGTAAAAAAATTTATTTTTTGGGATGAAAAATTGCTATCTAACGGAGGCTAAAAATGAAACGTAACTTTTAATTATAGCGGTGATCAAAGAGAGCTTATTTTTCGAGGAGTCGGCATGGTTATAATGCATTCCATTTCCATTAGTCTCATCTTAACCCATGCAACAAAGCTATGTCATTCAAGACTTGAAATATAAAGTGAAGGAAGAGAAAATTAATATGTGCACGAACTTTACCTCTACTCAATTTATGACTGAATTTAAAATTTAAAGTTTTAGAAATGGACTTTTGAATATTTGTATGAGTAGTATAAAATGATAGAGAAGAAAAGTATGCGAGGAAGAGAGAATCATTAAAATATTTATCAACTTGACATGGTTAAGTTTCTAAAATTAAATGAATCGAAATTCAGTAATATTGTTTGGATATCATTGTGTACATATTAATATGTTAGAGAGAGAAATAAATAAATAAAGAAAATTTAGTTAATATTAAGTAGCATTACTTTTCTTGGGGGGGGGTTGCTCATTTTTTGAAAGAAACTGAACTGAAAAGATTTAAAATTTGTTCTTCCCATGTTTGGCTCTTTGATTATATTTAACTTTAAGAAGGAGAACAAAATGTTTCAGGTCGGATAATTTATTAAATACCCAAATGCAAATTCCAAAAAAGGTTATCATTGCTTTTCACTTGCTGCAATTGATACACATGAGCACTTAATTTGATGTTTGTGATTGACAGATTTTGATGAATACTGTAGTACCAGAGGCTCCCATGTTTAAAACTGAATCTTCTCCTCAAGGTTTATTCTCCCACCATTGGTTATTTCTTAATTTTTGTATTTTCATTTATTTGAAAGTTCTTATAGAAGTTAAGTTTGCCAGTCTTGTACAACAACATTCCGAAAATTGTTCCTTGTACTCCTGCTTCTCCCCCTTTGCATATATTTACAATATATGAAACCACCATTTATTTACTTTGATCTTTTTTTCTGTAGGCTGGAAGAAACCTATTTGTATTCGCAGAAATGCCTTCGGCAATCAATATTGTGCCATTGATTTAATCATAAAAGGATCTGAAAACCTTAGAATGGTATTTGTTCACTTCACTTTTTTGTAGTTATTGGAAGAAAATTTACCATATCTTTGGACAAACCATTCTTTACATGTTTCTTCTGTTCATTCTCCGTTCAGTCCCAGAGCAAGAATGGGGAGAGACCAATGGAAGTACTGGATGTCTATGACTTTAAAGGACCTGGTGTTGCCCTTGCCATGTATAATGTTCATTAAGTTTGTCTTTACACAACTCGCTTGCACATTGAAAATTTTCTTATGGCACTTTTATATTCTTTTGCCTCATCATCTGGAATTTTAGTGAAAAATTTTCAGTCTATTCAAGCATTTGTAGAATCATCAATGGCAATGACATTTGAAAAAAAATAGGGTCATTACTTGAGCACAAAGAGTACAATTCTTAAGAAGTATGATTGCTGTGATTTCTACAAGAAAACCTTGGTCAATTGTTATAATATTAATAAAATGAAGTATGTCTGTATACTAACATTCATATCAATATTTCACTCTTTCAGGTCCATAGATATATTTTAGGAGGTATATGAAGAGGAGTGGGAGGAATAATCTGAAGAACATTCACTAAGGTTGCTTTTATATCTTTGGTGTATTGAACCTTAACGTGCCCATTCACATTGTTTTCTAAAACATATATGTTTCCCTAAGACATGGGCATCAGTTGATTGATGACATTGTGCCGTACACCGTGAAGAGTGATGCTGGATACATTAGGCCCGTAAGAATTATAATGGAGATCCTATATAAATGAAGACATTAAAAAATAGATTTATGTGACTACTTTTCATGTGATTTTCAATATTTGACCTAATTCTGTAAGTCAGTAATTTTTCTGTTGATAGTGTTTGAGTTTTCGTGTATATTTTATGGTTAAACCGCTATGCTTGAACTGTTCGAGATAAAGGAGGATGAAAAAATTGGATTTCCTGTTCAGAATTAGACCAAAGAGTATGTCACCTTCTATGAGGATGTCACCCAAATTTTGATCAAGGTAGCAAACGAGAGGGTGTGAAAGTTATATATTTTTAGTTTGCCTTCACTGCACTCGCATTGGTGTTTATGTTATGTGCCATATCAATATATGCTTCCAGCAATTCTCCTCTATATTTTTTAGGATAACTTCAAATTACTTAATGCCATAGGGAGTGTCAAATATAAAGGTTGAAGCGACAATTATAAATTCAAAGAGCTCAGGATTCCACATTATATTTACATCCTTAATCGAGTCCTGATGCAAGGTAACATTAGCAAATGGCTATAGTTTCAGTTATTTCTAAAAATTGTTTAATTTTATTTAGTGTAGCAATCTTCCATTTTTTACCACATGGACAAACACACTTGTTTCACAGTTTTCTTCTTTTAGTCTAAAATTTTCCTCTGTATTCATGTCATTTAAGTTATAAAATAAGGAAAACTACATGAATATATTGTTAATATATTTTTTCTTTCATCCAAGGACAACAAACCTTTAAGGTATTATCTTTGAAGTGAAATCTCTAAAATTTATCAATTTTCTTTAATCGATATCATTTTAGTCCTTGTTTGATTTCCACTATTTTTAAAATATATTTTTTGCTCTCTTTTTTTCAACCACATATTTTTCAATAAAATAATATTACACAACTCAAAACTTTTCTTTATTTTTTAACTATACATTCTCCATCAATCTACTATTTCAAAATCCATTATTAGCTAAAAATGGGGCTCAATCATGCACTTAGTCCTTATATATCAGTTATCCACTGGTACTGTATTGTCAGCAACACTTCGTAGCATTCAGAACCCCGTTTTAAAATGCATATTCCATTTTTCATATAACCTCCAATGTTATGTTCTTTGCTCTCACATAAGAAAAAGTTGCATTTATGAGACTTAAATCTCTTGGACTTGTTTTCCTTCTATGCTTCCATATCACTTCCTCCAATCAAGCATTTCCCGTACTTAAATTGAATGCCAACTTCACTTTACCTGGCACAACCAAATTAAGTTCTTAAATGAGCAAAAGTCCATCAGTGAAAATCCAATCTCCAGGGAAAAGAAAGTTGTTGAAATTCTTCACCAGACAAAATGTGACCCTTCTGCTCTTGATGAAGTTATTTTAGTAGTTCAAATATCAGCATAACAGTTATCTGACAAAGGAAAAGCTATTCTTTGTTCAATACCGGAAATCAACTTCCGTGTCTAAACAATAAAGACTCCAATTGGTCACTTGGAGTATGCGACATAGATATATTGAACATACTGATGTAGAAAAAACACATGGTCGATCATTCAAGATATTACAATTTCTCATCACAGCACTGCCCTAAATACATGCACTGAGTTGATCATTCAAATCGAATATGGAGTTTAGAGTGCCAATATTTCATACGAATCTACTGCTTGTTACTTATTGAAAATGTCAGTTGCAACTGTCATACAAGTCGTGCAAAGAAGATAGTTATTGATTGTCACCCGAGTAGTAAATATTCTTACAAGATTATGAAGATGCTTAAAGCTTCTTCAATTGTGAAATGCATCCGTTCAAAAATTCTTCAATTCTTATGTGAACAAATTATTAACACACATAACTTATTGCTTTGATTTCAGGAAATATTGCTTGGCGGAGTCATTCAAATATTATAATCCTCACAAATGGATAGTGTTATGTCAAAGTATTTACATATGCAAAAGAAAGCTTGGCCAATAAAACACTACAAGCATGGTGGACATTTCCTCGTGCTGAAAATAGTGTACCAAAATCAGGTATGATATCAAAACTTGAAATTGTAAAAAGAAAAAAAAAAGAAAAGAGAAAAGATTGACAGAATCACATCCTCGTTAAACTCAAGTCTTAATATCTCATTTTTACAATTGGAATGAGTCTCACCAGAATAGTCAACGTTAGGAGGTAAAGTGGTCTAGAAAATCTATACATCAGGTCATAGAGGCTAGCTTTACAAGATTTCGGCATTGTTGATTCATGTAAAGAATTTAGGACAGATATCACCGAAGTTTGTGCTGCTGTGATTATAAGAAATAAAAATTCAATAATGGAAGTGAAATTTTTAACATAAGAATATCTTATTGATAGCTAAACAATGTCAGAAATTATTAAATGGATGGATTTTATTCGTTGATCTCATTAGGATGAGAAGAGTAGCTTCTACCATTGCAATTTTTATTAATCGCGAATCTCATGGTCAGAACATTTGCTCTCTCATAACACGATAGAACTTATAAGTTGATGTGTGTTACTCTGTTCAAGTGGCTGGCATTTTAATAATCAAACTCTGTGTCTCTGCAAGTGTATTTCTGAATAAATGGTAATTTCTTTCTTTTCCTTTTTCGTTCTTTTTGTATTCTTTTGGTGGGTAGGGAGAAATTTCTTGGGTTTTGCATGTACAGTTAGTAAGTAGCTACCCAGAAGTTCATTTGGCCTCATTTTACTTCATATTTTGGCACCTGTATACATTAAACTTTGTTTTTAATAACATTTGACGTGCGTGCTACAATTTGACTTACTAAGAGTATCAGGACTTTGGTGTTTCTTTTGTTACTTTCTTTTAGTACTGCTCCGAGATTGAGCTGGTGTGACTGCAATGGTATAATTATTGCATGTTTAATTATTGTACATGCATGTATTAGCTAATAATTTTTGCTTCCCCAGAAAATTCAACTGAAGGGGATAAATTGGAAAAACTTTCTCGTTGTCATTTGCATCATCTGCAATCAAGCGTTAGCAAGCGCAATCGTGCTTGGTGTACAATCATTTTTACAATATTGTTGATAACATGCCATGGGTCATGTTGTCATTGGATAATTTTAAAAACAATTTATATTTCCTACCAACACTTTTATGACACGTACAACATTGTCTAACAATGTTGTCAAAAATCATTGTACAAATGACATTATCCTAGCAAGAAACCCAAGGCATATGGTGATGCAAATAATGGGCATAAGCCATTAGCATACGGACAAAAGCCAAGGAAGGCAGCAAACGTTCCTTTTGATATTTCCTTACTTGATAAGTTGCTGTCAGCTTTCTTCCCTTCATTTTTCTTCCTAAAAAATAATTTGTTATTTGTACTCCTCATACATGTAGAATTCATGGATCTTAGGATAATCCCAACGCCTAAAATATTCGTTGATGACTTTTGCATTCCCTAGGCTAAATTTCACTGGTTTTGTTGAAGATATCTATATATATGTAGATGAATAATACTATTTTTTCCAGTGTAGATGATTTCCTTACGACAGTAGAATTTGTTGCTCAATTCTACACTAATGGTCATTAGTTGCTTTCTTTGCCATTAATGCTTGGTTTCCTATTATATTTCATTTCGGGTTTAATTTTAATTTAGCGATATTATGGTACATGGTGTTTGGTATACTGTGACTAAGTTCTCATATTTAGCTACATTTGGATTCATTAACATTCTTTTACATGGCCGTTCTTTAAAACTTAGCCAAAGATGATGTTGCATAGTTGAAGTGGCAAGGTTTTCATATTTAGGTAGAGTCATTTTTGTAGCTAATACTAAGAGTTGTTGTAACCAAAATGGTTAAAATAGGACAAAAGCTTTTACTTAATGTTTCGTTATAATACATGGATTGAAATTTAGATCTATCTTATAACCTCTATAACTGCAGATAATGTATGTATTAAATAGTTTTCTCTTATAATTAAATATATATTAAATTCTTTTGTCAAAGCAATTAGTTACAAAGTGTAAGAAATATTAATTTTGTAACATAGAATGGAGTTAATTCGTGAAGTTTATCAGTTATTAAGTACTATTATTTTACAACACGTTCATTTTAAGAGAGTTGATGTTACTTGAGAAATTGAAGAAATGCATTTATTGCGCCAAAAGGGGATAAAGAGTGAAAAGGTATTCTCTGACCTAACGAAAGAACTGAAAAAGACCATACATGGTGTTTGATTAATAAAGTGCTTTTCTCGGTGTTGTGATATATCTTATTGTCTGATGTAGGCAATAAGATCACTAGGGAATTGAGAGCTTTCCAAAATACCATAGAATCTTGAAAGAAATTCGAGTTTGATTACTTCAGGTATGTTAGTTTCTATTTTTTGTTGTCAATCTTCAAATTGTTTGTTTTCTCTTTTCAGAAAATTTAAAAGACCGTTCCCAAAATACCAGAAAATGTCGACAAAAATTGGACTCTGAGGACCTCGAGTATCTTCCTTTATTATTCTTCTGTGTATTTTTTGTTGAATTATCTTCATATCTACTTTTAAGTTTTCGTTCTTTTCCGTCTATGTTTGAAGTTCTTTGCAAGGAAAGAAAAGATTCACGTACAAATTGAAGAGTATCAAAATAAGATATGTCGATTTCATATTTGCCTTTTTTTTTTCTTCTTTTTCAACTCACTGTTTGTTATCTATTTGTATTTTATTTGATTTCTTTATTTCATTTTATTGCTTTTTGTTGGTTGTTTAACCTGTTCAGCGTTCGTCGCAACTTGTACAAATAAACCATAACATGAATATTGTACTTGTAAATGGGTAATATTATTTTATTTTTTAGTTAGTAATTATGAATAGGGAGAGGAGAAAGCGATTAAACTATTCGCATTCTCCTCTGTGATCCCTAACGACAAAGGATCGATGACTCTATTGAGAAGCAAAAGTAGCAAATTCAGATGGAAAGAATTGAATCAAATTGCCATTAATGTTTTTGTGGTAATAAATGAATTGAATTTCGGTTATTTTGTTGATTAATTTAGTGGTGATTGATTTTTAATTTTTATTTTTTTTACCTTATTTTATCTTTAAATAGACATGTAATCATTTGTGCCAAAAGACAAAAGTGAAAATTGATGGTGTGTGTGTGTGTGTGTTTTTTTTAATGGGGTTTGCATTGTGTTAGAAATGGGAAGGATTTTGACACCAAATCGTCTGATTATGGAGAAAAGATAAGAAGTTAAGAAAGAATTCTCAACATAGTTTCAGGTGGAGATATCCATCTAGCAGATTGGTAAGCATAAATTTCATCAATTTCTTTATTTCTTTCATCTGTCCTTAAAGAGAAATTAATACGATCATGTCCTTTGTACACATATTTGTACAAATATTTCACAGCTTTGATAGAAGAACATATTTCAACGTTAATATGACAATCAAATTTTACACTTAGATAAGGATTATATGGAATAACTCATCGATTGTCTAACATTTGGCCCCTAATTTTAATGGAAATATCATTATTATGACGTCTATATAATGGATATGAGTTATCATTGAATATAGTAGCATTACAATAATCCGTAGGATATTTATTTTTACTTCTTTTTCCCTCCATACATACATTTTTTGGATTAAGGTCTCTACAAGGGCCATGCATATTGTGTTTAACAATAACAGAATGAAGATGAGAATGTATATTCTTGCCAGGTATTTCACACGATACTATTCTATCAACTTCTTGAGCGGAAGAAATTTTGTAACCAGAATTTAAAATTAACAATAGATGTGCATGAGGGAGTCCTCTTTTTTGAAATTCGATGATATATATATGGGCAACAATAGGGCCAAAAAAATTTTCATTGTACAAATCATTTTTTAGCTCCTCTAATTTTGTTCTAAATATACGTACAATTAGATCCAAATGATTTTGAACATCATCATTGTGCTTAAGTTCTTGCTTAATTTCTGGCCAATTTGGATTACATGTTATAGTGAAAAATATATCTGATTTTCGATACCGTTGCACAATAGCCATTACATCCATATATCTCTTTAGCATATCTCTAGGCCCACATCTAAGCACAATTTTTAATGTCAAGAAAGGTGGTAGAGCTTGCACATCACAAGCATCACATAATTTAATTGCACATTTCTCTGGCAACTAAAATACTTTGAGAGGCAATTGAACACATTTTAATAAGCAGCTGTAGAATAATTTCTTCGAAGCTTCAGTTGACTTCTGAAATATTTCAGGTATATGTAAATAAGCCCTAACAGAAACAAATCAAAGATCTATTTCATCTTCGGATTAGGGATTCAGAGGTAAGAACTAAGGTAGTACTCTATATAATATAATACCTCAGTATTTAAATAGAGAACCTGTTCAGTTTGGATTAAAATCCGATTTTAATCTAAATCAAAGTCAAACAATTAATATTAATCACATCTTTCATGGGTTTCACAACTTTTCAACCACACATTTCAAAAACTTCTATTACAATCTACTAAAAAATCTAAATTTAATTCCCACCAAGCATCCTCAAAGACTGAAACCTCACATGGAAATTGATGAATATGACACATGACAATAATATGCAAAATGTTTGATCCAAGTTACTAGGATTGGCAAATTTTTATATTAACAGTGCAAACGGAGATCATGGAGCTAAGGCCCTATTTTTTCTGGGTAAGAAAGGATAGAAAAATGCCTTGAATATTGTTAAGATCTAGCATTTTTTTCCTATCAGAATGGATATGAAGGCACCTTTGATGTTCGGACTCTTGGAAATAGTCGAAGTACCCATGTCGGACATGACACAATATGGATATGAAATATATGTCAGATCCTCCAAATTTCAACCGGACACTTTGTCGTTTTTACTTCTTCTTCTTTCCTCTTTCCTTTTTTTCCTCTTTTCCTTTACTCTCCTTTCTCTTCTTTCCCATTTTCGCTCTTTAGAAACTTAGTGTCGCCTCCAAGAGGGTGGAGAAGAACGGTGATGCCAGGTTTTTCCTTCTTTTTCTTCTTCTTTATTTTTTTCTTTCTTTCATTTCTTTTTTCCAATTCTTTCTCTCTTTGTAACGATGGTTTAGGATTTCATTTGTATAAAATGAAAATGGGTTCCATATAATACTAATTAGTACTCCACTATGTCCAAATTGTAATTAAATCTCTCATTTTCTATTTTATTTAATATTTAGTAATTCCCATTATGGAAAACTAAACTCAAAAATTCTATTTTATATATCTAAATCCCTTATTCAATACTCATTTCTTTCTTTGTTAATAATTTATTTTAGTTTATTCAAAATGACATTTTAGATTAGTTAAAAAAATTGTTAATAAATTTACACTTTTTTTCAAAAGTGGGTATTGGGGCTAATCTCTTTCAGTGATAAAATAAATGTTAGATTTTATGTTTCATGAATTTAATGAAGAAGGAGCATTAAAGAAAGAGATACAGAAATGTCGATATAATCCTACTACTATTTATGAAGAAACCTTTATACGTACCCACTGCTTAAAACCCCATCAATATTAAGAAATCAAAATTGGGTTAAATTTCTATTTTTTTAATAAGATATTTCCATTTGTACACACAATTTGTACACACTTGAATTGTTATCAAAAAGTGATTGGATGAAAAAATAGCTCTTTTTTAAACTGTTAAATAGACTTTGCCATGTGGTAACGTGTAAACAAGGTTGTACACCAAGCATGATTCTAAGTTAGGATGTTCAATAATCTCTTTATTTCAACAATATTGATAGTCAATGTCAAATTCAATGACGGAAGAGACACATATCAATACCTGGTTGAACAATTTGCAGAACAAAACATAACACCCAATCTCAACCCTACCACAACACCTAATCTGCTCATTCTAGTTTGTAGTTATTACACTAACAATTACTTGTAAAAATTAACATTAAAATCTATGTCACGTCATTAAGTATCAACGTATGACCCAATATCATTTTATCATGCCAAGCTAGCAAAATTGGGGAGCTTAATTGGAGGCTAAACACACTCGGATAAGAAAGGATAATGCAACTTTAGTTTTGATCCTAAATTTTGACTTATATCGTATAGGAAACCCATGCATTTCTTTGTAATAAAGGTTTTTGCTAACTTGAAGAAATAAATAATATTATGGTGCCACACAAGATTTCATGTTATTTTATTACCGAGTGACTATTAGTACAACATTTCATTCATCAATGGCATAATTAACCCAAAACTATAAATTGCATTTTTAAGAGCAACTCGAAACTTTTTAAATATTAAATACTTTTTATTTTAAAGAGTCTACATACTAAACCTTTTAATAGAATGCTATCAGATTTGTAATAATGATTTAGGCCAAATCTATAGATTTTGATTGGATAGATTGGTCGTGTGATGAATGTCGGTTTTGGAATCTCATCCAACATTAGCTTAAAAAAATGTAATATTACAATCTTATCTGGGTTGAAAATCACTATTCCAAAACTTTGTTTCATGTGTTATGCATATCACTGGGTTGAATAGTTTTGGAATAGTAATATTATTGTGTAACTTTATTTATTTATTTATATTTTACCTTTGATGTGTAGCTTTATGTGCAAACTAGTGACAAATAAATGACGACGAAACTTGAATTCACGAACTCCACACATTAAAGCTCGACCACTGCAAAGAAAATTGACAAAGAATGGTCCTGTTTCTACTTGTACGTCCATGTCTCAAGAATGGGCAACATCACAACCCGACCAACAAAAGATTTTTCCAAACAAACACTATAAATCTCTATACCAATTACCAACATCTGTATTC
Source organism: Olea europaea var. sylvestris (assembly GCF_002742605.1). Taxonomy (NCBI): domain Eukaryota; kingdom Viridiplantae; phylum Streptophyta; class Magnoliopsida; order Lamiales; family Oleaceae; genus Olea; species Olea europaea. The sequence continues at coordinate 76,574 of NW_019242549.1, read as the reverse complement.
AAGGCATGCCTGAAGACGTCATCATGTACAACCCACCCAAGTCCTTTAGATTCTCCCTCTCGAAACTCAAAAGTTTCTTCTCCAAATTAGCTGAAAAATAGAAAGGACTGGTTTTCTCTTTACCTGCAAGAAGACAATAACTTGTGATCTGCTCATCTGCATAAAAAGACAGCTTTATTCCCTTTTGCTTCATAATCTTAAATCATCAACTTGGCATCTCCTTTTTCGTTGTTTTTGCATTCAAAATTCACTTTCTGCATTACTATTTCAAACCATTCAGTCTTTTTTCTACCTTTATTATTTTCCTTTTACAGACTTGATGCCATTCCATACACAAATCTCAAAAGAGCTTTAGTAGAATATTCACAGTCAACAAACTTATTAATGATATTTAGGAACATTTAGCGCATTTTCATCCTGAAATTTGAAAACAGCAACTTTAGTTTCCCTTCATACCATCCTTAACAATTTGTAACAAGAGATTCATTTCATAAGACTAACACTCGTATCTGTAAAATACGCTACAAATAATGCAGCTTTGTTGCTGATGCGGAGAACACGACGCGGAGAAAATAGGCTAAAAATACGATGCGGAGAAAACATCGAAGGAAGTGATGGAACAAACCTCATATTTTGTATTTCATGGAAACTGATTCATGAATTTAATGAAGAAGAAGCATTAACGAAAACTATTAGAAAGACGTAGATATAACCGAACATTTTGTATTTCATGGAAACTGGTCCATGAATTTAACGAAGAAGAAGCATTAACGAAAACTGTTACAAAGACGTAGATATAATCGAACGGCTAAATCTATTCTTTATTCACACGATATAACCGAATGGCTAAATCTATTCTATTCTTTATTCACACGATATAGCCGAACGGCTAAATCTGTTCTTTATTCACACGATATAACCGAACAGCAAAAACTCACATCACCATTTCAAACCCTAAAACATCTTGACATAATGGATAGCTTTGAACCTCCAGCTTGATCATCATACCCTAAAACATAAGCATAAATACTTAATTTTGAGCTTTAAACCATAGCACAAGTAAGAATCAAAAGGTTTGAAATAATGGATAGTTACTTACAACCATAACAGAAGTAAAAAATAAAAAATTCATCCCTACAATCTGAACGTTCTGACACAACGGTGCCTGATTACACCCATCTCCACGACGCCTCCACGACGCCTCTGTATCATCCAATATCCAAGCGCCCCAATAGCTACGAGACAGAAAGCTACTAGTACTACAAATTCCAGGTAGACCGTAATCTTCATGATTTTCAAAGAGAATTAAGTTTTGCAGGTACGTAGTATTAAATCTGAAGACTATTTATAGATAGAATTGTCCTCAGTTTTTGCAAAACATAACGAATTCATACAGATGTTTGGCCTCCCCATTAAAGCACGTTAAATTTTCTTTTTAGCCACTTTTCAATTCTTTTTTGACCTAAAACGACAAAACTAGATGATCAGTTGAGGGAATCGTTGATATGATGGACTGAAACGTGATCTTTTATGACCATTGTGGAAAGATTATTTTGATGGGCTGAAACGTGATCTTTTATGACCTAATTTGTGAAGATTTTACAATTAAGAATAACCTAACTAATTAGGATTGATCCTAAACTAAAAAATATAAGGAAATAAGTAGTGAATTTATTGTCTATAAATTGCTAAGATATCATTAATATTACAAATTAGAGAAAAAAGAATACAATAGGGAGTCATTATATATTGTTGAACATTATTAAACCGTTGTTTTTTATTATTATTATTATTATTATTATTATTATTATTATTATTATTATTATTATTTTATTTTATTTTTTTTATTTTTTTTGGTATTTAGGTTATTTTTTAATCTAATTGGGCTGACTTCAATTTGTAATATTATTTTTAATATATATGAGAAATATGATTTATTACTCAGTCTTCTCAATTACATGTATTGTCAATGTTGGACATTCAATCTTTGAGGCTATGGCTTCTAGACAATTTGAAAAAATTATTCTTGAAGTATGACTGATGCAAGAGCAGATGGCAGTTTTGGCCTAATAGGTGCAAAACAATTCAATGATAAACTTATTTATATTTCAATGTGAATGTTTAGTTTGTCATTTGAAAATTTTGAATGTTTCTCTTCACTATAATGTCAATTTACACGATGTGTCATTTCATCTCAACTTAAAATCTAGGTACAATGCCAGTACTTGACAAAAGGCAAATGTTGTACTAGGGCAACCACATAAGAAACTCCGAGTAAAATAAAGAGACAGAGAAAAGGTAAGATTATAGCAGCAGCAACCCAAATTCAACAAAATGAAATAAAAAATTTCAGTAGTTCATCATATAGTAAACTAAAGTGGAATAATTTTATTTATTTATTTTATATTATTTTTAAAGCGGAGCGAGGGCAACAAGACTAGGAAGAGAAAACATTGGTCCATGCATCTAGACTTCATTGGTTCAGCATCCTTGGCATTGTTGTATATTGAAGAATCCACCTGTATCAGGCTAGTGATCCAAAAAACATAAAGATTCTCTAGTATGTTCAAAATTATTAGGATTGTGTCATTTTATTTGGTCAATTATTTTTACGTGAATACTCTTCGATGGATTTCTTTCAATAGCTTACCTATCATTCACAATATGAAGGGCTAAATTATGTACAAAAATATCATCAACAAATTTTTCTTTTCGATTTTATTTCTTTATTATGAATTTGGGTGGCTGCTGCTATAATCTGACCTTTTCTCTGTCTCCTCATTTTACTCGGAGTTTCTTACGTGGTTGCCCTAGTATAACATTTGCCTTTTGTCAAGTACTGGCATTGTACCTAGATTTTAAGTTGAGATGAAATGACACATCGTGTAAATTGACATTATAGTGAAGAGAAACATTCAAAATTTTCAAATGACAAACTAAACATTCACATTGAAATATAAATAAGTTTATCATTGAATTGTTTTGCACCTATTAGGCCAAAACTGCCATCTGCTCTTGCATCAGTCATACTTCAAGAATAATTTTTTCAAATTGTCTAGAAGCCATAGCCTCAAAGATTGAATGTCCAACATTGACAATACATGTAATTGAGAAGACTGAGTAATAAATCATATTTCTCATATATATTAAAAATAATATTACAAATTGAAGTCAGCCCAATTAGATTAAAAAATAACCTAAATACCAAAAAAAATAAAAAAAATAAAATAGTAATAATAATAATAATAATAATAATAATAATAAAATTAATCGACAACGGTTTAATAATGTTCAACAATATATAATGACTCCCTATTGTATTCTTTTTTCTCTAATTTGTAATATTAATGATATCTTAGCAATTTATAGACAATAAATTCACTACTTATTTCCTTATATTTTTTAGTTTAGCATCAATCCTAATTAGTTAGGTTATTCTTAATTGTAAAATCTTCACAAATTAGGTCATAAAAGATCACGTTTCAGTCCATCAAAATAATCTTTCCACAATGGTCATAAAAGATCGCGTTTCAGTCCATCATATCATTAGGATAGTGTTCGAGATTAAATGAAAACATCGATTTAAGACTACATTATTTGGCATATATATCCTAACCCGGTTAGTTAAAACTACGATAGTGTTCCGTGATCGTTAAACCTTGAAGGATTGTTGATAGGGCACTTTATTTGATTGAAATTTTATTATAAATTTGGTGACTAATCAACAATAAAAAAAGTAAAAATTAATTATGAAATTGGATATCGAGCTTCTCACAAAAGTGTTCTCAAAACAGTCAAAACACGAGGATTAAAAGATCTTTCTAAATTAATTACAATTGATGCGATTACAGTGGTACTCAATACCGTGCTTACGTTTGAAGCAACAATGCATTAATGTTTCATTCCCAATTAATGCAGAAAATATTTAAAATTGGGAAATTCTTTTGTCAAATTTTCATTTAGCACATGTTAAATACGAGTTTATATTATAACACAAGGGGAAAAAAACAAAAAAAGAAAAAAATCATCTGGGAAATATATTGTCTCCATTTGGTAAAGTTTATAAAACATTTACAAATGGGTTAATTTCACAAACGGTCACTGAACTTGCACGAAAATTACAAAATGGTTACTGAAGTTTAAAATTTTCAGTAACGGTCACTTAAGTTTCAGGGCGCTTTCAAAAATGGTCAATGAGGTTTAAAAACTTGTAGAAACGGTCACTAAAATTTAAAAACTTCCAGAAACGGTCATTGAAATTTAAAAGCACATTATTTGTTAATTTTTGAAAGTTTTTAAATTTCAGACAACATAATAATGATCTAATCATCAGAGTTTCTGTCATCACAATTTGCTAAATGGCGTGTTAGTTTTGTAAATAATCCATATTTACTTCTAGATTAAGGGCGAGCCAGGTCAAAGTTAAAGGTAAAAGACTGTTCCAGTAAATAGCACTTATCTGGCATTGTTATGGTCAAGTCTATAGTTCCCCTAATTTTGTCCAGATGGTAGCAGCTACAGTGGTTTCAGCCACTATAGATCATGTATATTCACACACAATATTGTTAATCCACGAATGAGGCAATCACTGACGCACATAGTCACAGATGACTGTCAAAATTCAGGCATTAAGACACAAGTACAGTAAATTGAGGAATCAATCTTGTACCCTCATATTCTAGGATTCTTTTGAGGGACCTAGATAAAGGAATATCACTGGGTTTTATTCCTCTTAAAACCCCATCGATATTTGGAACCATTCAAAGTTTTACAAGAGGAAAGATATTACCGAATGATACCATACGTTTCGTCGAAGAAAGTTATTAAACAAGATTCGAAAAAGGATTTATCACCAAGAACAAGCCCAATCAGTCCCACAATGCTCCAAAGATTCGTTGGTTTCACTAGGATACAAATAATCTAGAACAATCTTTATAATCCACCACAAATAGAGTTATCGATCTGTTTAGATACTCGAAAAAACTCGAGCTCTGATACAACTATTAGATCTTGATTCTCAAATCAACCACTCAACATATCTCTAGAGTGTAGAAAATGAAAAAGAACATCAAGATTTCGACCAAAGCTTAGAGGTTCGGTAACCGGTTCAAGCCCCTAATATCCCATTGAGCATCCACCAAGGAATAATGCTCAAGTACTAAGCATTAATAAAACAACAGTGAAAAGTTGACAAAATCACAATCCAAACACACCATATATCTCTCTATAACATGATCAATGTGTAATCACACATAAGGTTACTATTCATCCACATCAACCACAAAACCAACCCTCCTTTTGTACGTGTCATCATCTAACCATAAGTTGCAAAAATGATAAAACGCATCCCCAATTAACAACTTTAGGCTCTTCATATTTGTGATCGTTAATTGTTGACTGAGATATTGATTTTAATTCAATTTCTACCTTTATCATCACGTCACATTCTATGATTCCTAATTTTTGACAAACAAAAATTGCTTAATTTACATACATACCCGAATAAATCTCTCACATAAAACAACAAATATGAAAATAATTAAGTAATTAAATTAATTTTACCTAAAATTTTAAAATTTTAAAATAAATCAAAATTTGTAAGAATCTAAATTAAGATCGTAAAAATTTAAACTTTTTACCCTCTAATAAAAAGTAAAAACCACTCGTGTAACATCAATCGTACCATCAAACCATAAAATTTCCCTTTCATTCGAGTGGGTTGGAACAGGAAACCTAAAACAATCATCATCCCCATACCATGACATCATTTTGTCATAATGCCGACATCAGCCGCACTAAGTTAGTTAAAATCACAAGTAATTAAACAAACGGTAATGATTGTTGCTTCAACGTCAAACAAGATGGGCGTCCACCACACTGTACAATTGTCCCAGCTCTTGGTACAGACATACAGTTTTTTAAAGTACGAGGCATCATTTTTCCCCCCGACAGTAAGTGTCCCACAGTCTATGTTGCGTGTGGCCTCCCATTTTTGTTGTAGTTTATTTATTTATTTATTTATTTTTATTCTCGAGAGTAATAATAAATCGGTAGTACTTGTAAATCTCTTGAAATGTAAAAATAAAAATTAATTTGACTTTTTATTTCGACTATTTATAAACGATTACTTAACAGATGTTATAATTATAATTTAACTATGATGAAATTTATAGCATTTGATGTAAAACGCCTTAATCATAATCCCTCCGACTAAAGTAGGATGTTATTGTACAGCGTATTTGTTTGACTACTCCAACACGAGATGCCATATGATTGGTAAAATTAACCTAATTTTTCACTTTTACGAGCTATGGATTTTTGGCAAAATTGAAGAACGATTCAGGGTAACTAACTAATCAGACATTGGCTAATAATTCAACACGGAGATACTAAGTTGAACAGTAATAGCTTCTCCCCACCTTTCGAAAATGGATTTAAGTTTGCCCTTAGAGCAAAAGTTGATAGCTTTATTCTTACATTTCGGGACACTTATTATGTGAGTGATGCTTTTCGATAGCAACACTAACGAAGGATTAGATTTGTCAAGATTGAATTATGAAAAAACTTCGACAAGAATCATAATTATGAAAATAACACCGAACCAATATTTTTGTTTTCAAGTATTTGTAGTTTCTACAATCAAGTAACTCACCTGGATGAAAACTATACATTCGTAGTGGATGAGGGGAATATATTCCATTCATTCCCCAATAATTTTGAAATCGGATTAGACAATAATTTTGTATTATCATATCCATTTATTAATCAAAGAAAATTGTAGAAAAAGTGGCGTGGGGGTGGAGTGGGAGTAGGTAAGTGGAGGAAGACCTGAAAAAGAAAGGTGGGCGACCTTGAAGCCTTCAAGTCTAGTGCATGCATTTTTTGACACCCACAAATTTTTCTCTTTCTTTGCATGCATATCTTTCAATCAACTCCGCCACCGACCTAACTCTCCGATCGCTGGAGTTTTTCTCCGACCACCAATTCCCAGGAAGTTTAAATCTTTATTAGCAACTACTACTAAAACCCAACCGAATTTAAGAGTGTCGCAATTCGAATTTCCCTTCTCTCCAAATGGAAAACCAAAAATCGGAGGAAGAATTTCTTAGTCTCCAGGTTAGTATATTCAAATAATTTAATTAATTATTGCTGGTAAATTAGTTGACTGTTCTCTTGTAATACTTCATTTTATTTTCTTTTTAAATTTTAAGGGTTTGGGTTGTAAGAAAATGGATTCCCGGGCGTGCATGAATGAGGTTTGTGGGGCATCTTCATCGTCATCGACGTCAATTGAATGGAAAAAGGGTTGGCCTCTGCGATCCGGTGGATTTGCCACTCTTTGTGCTAAGTGCGGGTAAAATTTTCTGTTCAGATCTCTCTCTATTTTCCTTATGGAAATTTCGATTTTGTGGTACTTAATTTTGGGGGTTTCGTTCCGAAGCAATTAATCTATTCTGAATTTTCTGTAATTTTGTTTTGTTTGTTTTAATTCAACTGGAAAGAGTGAAATGCCAATGGGACCATCCTTTTCATAAACAGAATTTTTAGCATTTGAATAAATCTTTGAGGTGGATTTCTCCTATTACTTTTTCTGATGTTGATATTGATGGCAGTGAAGTCTGTGTCTTTGGGTTTAATGGGGCATGGAGAAAATAATTAGATGTTCATAGACAAGAAACCGTAGTTCTGGATCTAAGGATCTCAACTGTATGCTCTTGGTAGATAATTTGTCACGACTTTCTATGAAGTAATGGAAGTAAGGATTAATGTATATATTCGGTAATAAATTAAACTAGTTAAAAGTGAAGGGGGCAAATTCTGGTTAAAATTGGAATTGATATGAGAATGAGGTCAGTGAAATTTTACCTGTGTAACCAGAAGCCAGATGTTCTAGGAATTGAAAGCCATCTAAGTTTTAGTTTGAATATAAAACCTCAGACAAATTTCTTTTCACCTATTTTCTCTTTAAAACTTTTCAACTTTGTTGTGGATGCCCATCAACTTGGGAATAAATTTTTTACTTCATTTTTTTCTCGAGAATTGGGCATTATCAAGAGTATATCATGTTGAGGTTGAACTATCCATCATGGGACAAATTCGAAATATTCTTATCTGCATTGTCCTTTACTCAATTTCATGAATGCATCCAGAGAATATAATGTTACTATATATAATTTACTGCAGGACTGCCTTTGAGCAATTAGTCTTCTGTGAAATGTTTCACTCAAAGGAAACTGGTTGGAGGAAGTGCAATTCATGTGACAAGGTAAGCTAGAAAACTGTTCAATGAGTTGAGCGTCTCTTTTCTCAGAAAAAAATCCTCTTTAATTTGTTCTAAGAGAACTTAATTGGTTTGGTATTGGCAGCGTCTTCATTGCGGATGTGTTGTTTCCAGCTCCTTGCTTGAGTTGCTTGACACTGGAGGTGTAAACTGTATTGGTTGCTGCAGAAGTTCTAAGCCTCACAGCGTAAAACCAATTTATGCATGTTTACATATGATTTCTTGTACATTAGGCATTAAATGTTAAAATGAAGCTAAAACGTTAGTCTTAATGTAATGTCTACTCATGTCCAATATTACGTGCCAAACACATCTTTAATGTTCTACATTACATACATGTTGGGTCTTTCCTCAATTTTTAAATCATTAGGAAATGCTAATTGGGAGAATGGAACTCAATTCTCCTTTCTGTTCCCCCAATTCTCGGGGTTCAATCTCTATGCTGCAGCCAAAGTAATCCTCCCTTCTTCTAAACTCAGCCTAAAAGATTTGAGATTGTAACTCTATTTTCAAGAATTGGAACCTCAAGCACTTACCCAATCTTTAACATCAGACTATTTTTCATGATTGCATAATATTTTATCTATCATTGAAACTTTTTTAATTTTCAGTAATTGGTTTTTCATTTTAACCAACAAAATAAACACATTTGTTTAGTAATTGTTAGCTATTTATGTAGTTTGTAATTTTAGCATTTTATCACAGGAAATGTATTTTCTAGATGTTATTCCATATTCAGTCACAAGCTGTTCTAACATAATTTATCTTAGTTAATGCTTTGTAGTGCATATTGCCTATGATTTTTGGAACCTGTGGAACATTATTGCTTTTATCAGTTTTTTAGATATATCGTTTGTGGATGATACAGTGTTTATCCATAAATTGGCACAAATTTCTGATGCTTCCAATTTTTTATGCAGACTCCGACACAAGAAAAATCTGAATTATGTGCCGTCTCAAATGCAGATAGTATCAGTGGAAATCATGTTAAGATGGCACGTACACAATCAGGTGATGATGCTCAAAATGACTGCCAGAAACTGTTGCTACCCTCCGGGAATGATGATCCAACAGTATCTCTTGGTCCAATGAAACTGGAAGAAGGTTTTCCTGCTTCAGAAGAAATTGGACATAAATTAGTATTAAATTTTAATCAGGCATCAACTGAGTCATCACAAAACATAGAAGCATACAAAGCACACGTGGATGCTAAAACTGTACATAAATCATTAATTCAAACGAACTTGAGTATCGCATTGTCTGCTTCTGCAAATGCAAATCCATCGAATGGAGTGGTTGCTGATGAAAGGGAATCTTCCATTTCTTCCTTTCATCAGGGGTGTAGGCCTCGCCATCTTTTCCAGAGACCCCCAAGTTCCATTCTTTCTGCTGGGTTGGAAACAAACTCTAGCACGATTTCACAGTTACGCGTTGCAAGACCACCTGTTGAAGGACGGGTTAAGAATCAGTTGCTACCTCGTTATTGGCCTCGAATAACAGACAAGGAGTTGCAACAAATATCCGGAGAGTATCCGTAATTAAATTGTTTTAGTAGTTACCTATCATTTGATGCTTATTATGTTTAATATAATTGCTTATCTAAACACTTTCCCACAATTTCCTTAATTTTGTCATCTTCAAGCTCAAATTCTACCATTGTGCCGTTATTTGAAAAGGTTTTGAGTGCCAGTGATGCTGGGCGAATAGGTCGTCTAGTCCTTCCTAAAGCATGTGCTGAAGTAAGTTTGTTATTGGCGACAATAGAGATGCACACTAATATTACATTATTGCACCAACCTCTCCAAACTTCCCAAGCTGGTTGATTGTTTGATTTTAGCTTTCTTATGAGATCAGTCCAACTCGTTGTTCAGGCATATTTTCCGCCAATCTCTCAACCAGAGGGCCTTCCTCTGAGGATTCAGGATGTGAAGGGCAAAGAATGGGTATTCCAGTTTAGATTTTGGCCTAATAATAATAGCAGAATGTATGTTTTAGAGGGTGTAACTCCTTGCATCCAGTCAATGCAATTACAGGCTGGTGATACAGGTATCTTTCTATGCCCTTTCCTTTGGATAATACCTGATTTCATTGATCTGTCTTTTATAAAGTTATAGCATTGCTATACTCAATCATCAGTCTTCATAGTCCACTAGTTCTTCACTTCCTGATATATAACTTAGCTACTTGATGTCTAGGGTTTAACTTCTTTTTCTGATGGTCGCTTTAAAGAAGTCCATTGCATTTATTTGATCATCAATAATCATCACTATCTTAAACTCAACCACTTCGTTCTCCGACAAGTTTTGTTACCGGGTTTCTTATGAAAGCCTATATTATTTTCCAATGTCTCTGAGTACCTGATATCTAGTTCTAATTGTTGGGTTATTAATTGCTGAATCGTTAGAGTTGGACTTGGTTGGTACAATGTTTATATTGTACTCCTAAGCCCAGGGATAGATTCCCTGAAACATAGCAAAGATCAATCAACAAATTCGTAGAGATGCCTTACTTTGTCATAATTCCAAAATCCCTTCTTTAGTCCTCTTTAACCTCTGTGGTTTCTTCTTCCATTTATTCCTTCATTCCTCTTTAACATTTGGTGCTGGCTCTTTTACGGACTCTGCTAATAGTGCAGTGTAATGAAAAATAAAAAAAGGGCAAAGAGAAAAAGGTGGAAATGGGGACTCTGTAGCCTTTTCTTGCCTTCATTTCTATGGATTCTTTCTGTCTTTATTGCAAACACCTGATCATTGGCTCAAGTTGTTGAGTTGGAAAATCCATTTACCGAAAACATGGTGTAAATAAATGAACTATTTTTAGTATGATTGAATTGGACATTGCTGTCTAGCTTCTTCCATCAAGTACGCTGTTGGTTATCTATAACCAGAATTGGGACTGGTTGGTTGAGATTGGTGCATGCTCGAGAGTATGCACTATTTCCTCATAATTGAGTGAATGAGGAGGGCATTGCTGTGGAAGAAAGTTGAAGATATTAGAGCACACTATTTCCTGGGTTTGACCACATTTCTGGTTTACCATTTTCCTTGTACTAGACAGATAAAGTTGTCTTGCGGGAAAATTTTGGATCAATTCAAACATATTGATGACTTTTTTAAATTTGCTTTATAATAAATGCCCTTTCGTTGGCTGAACCTTTTTTGGTTTCACATGTGTTAACATGTATAATGAGTTTAACGGCAGTAGTCAAAGTATTCAAATATTGAACTGCTTTTTACATATATTTTTTGGTATGTCCATTCTTGTAATCACTCTCTAAGTTAATTACTGAGTCTCTCATCTCTTTGAAACGTTGTTTCCTTCCAGTAACTTTTAGTCGCATGGATCCAGAAGGAAAACTTCTGATGGGGTTTCGCAAAGCATCAAGCACTATTTCTGTGCAGGTAGTCTAATTGTCTGCAGGAGACATTTTTTCATACTAGATTAGTTTCTCTCTGTGTTTTTACGTATGCATGAAATATGTAAATTTCACGATGTTTTGCTTTACTTGGGGAATGCTGATATTGCTGTTATTCACTAAGCAGGATTCACATCTATCCGCCTTATATGGTGGTGTGTTACAAAATGAACCACTCTTGGCGTCTGCAGAGAATCTACCTGTAATGAGTGGCTACTCTGGAATTCTTCAGTCACTGAAAGGAAGCAGGAATTCTTCTATTAACATGCCATCTAAACATTTTTATGGTGGTAATTTAAGCCCACTAATGTCTGAGAAGAATGGGTCCAAATCTGGAGATGGTATGCTTCCCCAGTCATTGCCGCTTCCTGAACGCAAAAGAAGCCGAAATATTAGCTCAAAGAGTAAGAGACTACACATTGATAGTCAAGATGCTTTGGAGCTGAAACTGTCGTGGGAAGAAGTACAGGATATGCTCCGCCCCCCTCTCAGTGTCAAGCCAAGCACTGTCACAATCGAGGATCATGAATTCGAAGAATTTGAAGTAAGAAACATTTAGAAAATTTCTTCTGTCAATTTATTGTTTCTTTATTACTGCATTGAAAAGGATTTCCTGTATGTATTACTAAGAATCTTTGGTTTTGGTTTGACATTTATCTTTGCTATTAGGAACCGCCAGTTTTTGGGAAGATGGGTATTTTTACTGTCCGCGTATCTGGGTAAGATAAGAAATTCATAAAACATATGTAGTTTCTATTCCTTTATGGACTTAACTCCACTATAGTCCTATATCATTATAATTTGACTCGATGTACGCTCGCAGACATTCAGTATTTTTGCCTCATTCGACGAGCCATCTTTGAATCTAATTTATACTTAACAGTTGCAAAAATCCAGGAGTTCACCACTACCTACAATTATTTATATTTTCTTCCATTATTTTGGGGCTTACTGAATGACCTTTTGAATAACTTTATCCAGGGATGAGCAGGAGCAGTGGGCTCAGTGCGATAGCTGCTTTAAATGGCGAAGACTTCCTGTTGATATTCTTCTCCCTCCTAAGTGGACATGTCAGGACAATGTTTGGGATCAAACAAGGTTGGTTGTGTTTTTCAACCTTAACCATTTCTTGCCGGATAAGGTGGAAAAAGGTTTTTCTACATGTGACGAGTACTTTTTGAAAGAGAAAAAGTTTTGAAGTGAATAATGCTGTTTTTCTATCAGATGCTCGTGTTCTGCACCAGATGAATTGGGGGCCAGGGAGCTTGAGAATCTTCTTAAAATGAACAGCGGTACGGTTATTCTGTCCATATTCTAAGTTAAGGATGGTATCTGCCATGTTGGAATATGCTTCTCGTTTTTTCCTCAAAGTGCAGGATATGTTAATGTCTGTAGCAGATGGTTTGGAGCCAGGACATCAGAGTTGACATTATTATGAATAGTTGATTAGGAACTTCAGTAGATTCTGAAGAGAATTATATGTCCATTTATGGTAATAATAACATCATTTATACTCGTGAAGACGAACTTGGTCATCTCATTCATATTCATCTAAAAATGAATGAGCAGTGTTTTTGGTGGTCTCTGGTCCCTGGTCTCCGTTAGTGCTTCACCAGAAGTTATCTATCATTTATTAGGACATGTAATCATGCCTGTTATTTTGAAGTACAATGAAAATGAATTGACTTGTTTATTCGCTAAACTTGTTTTAAGGTGTATTATCTGAACTCTTTTGACTGAGCGTATTGCATTTGATTAATCTTAAAATACTTAGATCACTGCTTATTTCTCTTCCATAGAGCTTAAAAAAAGGAGATTTGCAACAAGCCACAGATCGGCAGAGGCTTGTGAATCTGCAGTCCAAGAAGCTCTGGTGAATGCTGCATCTGTTGGAGGTGACATGAGCGAGCCAGGCGCTTCATCTGTTGCAACGACTACCAAACATCCTAGACATCGTCCCGGCTGTTCCTGCATTGTGTGCATACAGCCTCCCAGTGGGAAGGGTAAACACAAGCCAACATGCGTATGCAACGTATGCATGACGGTCAAGCGACGCTTTAAGACCCTGATGATGCGCAAGAAGAAACGTCAATCAGAGCGTGAAGCAGAAATTGCATCGAAGAATCAGTTTGTGTTGGGTCCCAAGGAGGAAGCAGAGGTGGAAAGCGTCCCGAGTCAATCTGATAATGAAAAAAGATCGGGAAGTGAGTTGTTTTTCCGATGCCAGGACAACAGTCAATCTCAAGAAAATGCTGAAATGCACAAGGGAGGATTGGACTTAAATTGTTGTCCAGATAGAGAAAATGTACATACAGGGTCGTTGCGTGTAAGCATGATGAGTCTTCTTCAGGAAGCTAGTTTGCCTTTGGATACATATTTAAGGCAGAATGGTCTTACAAGCTTGGCTTCCGTCCGAATGGGTTCTCCCCGGGCCCCTGAAGAGAGTGAAACTCGACTGCAAGAAGAGTCAGTCCCTGCTGCTGTTGTTCAGGAGGATCAAGATGGTAATGACGAACTCTCTGAGTCTGATCGAAGTGAAAACGATACCTCGTGATATTTTTTTCCTTTTTGACTGTTTTCAATCTTTATTTTCTGGCCTGGTCGAGTAGAAATTTCTTAATAAATGTGATATTTCAAGTTTTTGGTCATCTCTCTCGGTCTAGAATAGTGTGTAAATCTACGTGNCATTATATACTATATACATGGAATGGCCACCAAAAAGGATGTACCGCCAGCATATTGGACAGGTAGAAACTAGCAAACCCAAGACAATTAACTTTATTTATATAACATCAACCATCGAGCCAAACCACAGCTTTATCCTTCCTATGTCATGTAAGTTCACTATGCAAAACTATTAAAATATAAAAATAAAATGGCGTCTATGGACAATTAGAATCCTTCGACACTAGACCTTCGAACGGTTGAGGACGATGATCTCCTGCTTTCTTGTACATCAATATTCTCGGCTGACAGGGTAGACGAACATGTTTTGGGGGCAAAAGATACAGGCAATAGAGCCAACTTTGTGGACGAAATAGATGGTCCACTTGTTGGAGGTGGAGGAGAGAACTTGGACTTGGGAGCTGGCGTAATGATCCCGTTCATGCTGGGTGACCTCGACACACGTTTTCCACTAACTGCTCCTGGCTCTTGCAATGGAAACCGAGAGGTATACTTTATGTCTTGTACGGTTTTAAGATGCTCCACAATAGTTCTCATGGTGGGCCTCTCAGATGGATCCATTTGAAGGCATCGTTGCGCAATATCAGCCACTGCCCGAGCTGCTTTGGCAGGGAAACGACCCTTTAGCTGAGGATCCATGATCAGGGACAGTCTAGAGTCATCAGCCAAAAAAGGCCGACTCCACTTAACTAAATTCCTCTCTTCCTTTGGGTGCCGGCTGTCAAAATTTTTCCTGCCAGTGAGCAATTCAAGGAGCACAATTCCTAAACTCCAAACATTGCTCTTTGGTGTAAGCAATCCTTTCTCCAATGTCTCCATCGAAAGATTTGCCACACCCTGCACAAATGATGCAGGAAGACGATGATAGAATTAGATAACAAACTAGTCACTACAGCCAAAACCAACGAAAAAATGAGCACTTACAACAGAACAGCTAGAAATATCTGTCTCTTGAATGTGGCTAATGCAACCATATCCAGAAAGCTTTGCGCTAAAATCTTTGTCAATCTGTATATTGGAAGTTGAAAACTCATGGAACATAGCCTGTACAGCGGCAGCATTTAGTAACCACAGAGAACCCAAACAAAAGAGATAGTGGGTTTGCATTGTGATCGAGACACTGTATTTATGTATCAGAGGAATGGGTTTTACCTGGAAGGGTCCTTCCTCATGCAAGAAGGTTAAACCCTGAGCAGCACACAAAGCAGCTTTCATTCTGCTATTCCAATCAATAGGTGGACCATCCAATCTTCCATACAAAAGCCTGTCTAAGCTTCCATGGAATAGCCTCTCATATACCAACATCCTAAGGTCTGATCCTTCACGTGCATGAAAACCAATCAACTTACAGAGGAAGGGATGTTGTAAGGAAGCAAGTGTACTCGCATCATTCATGAATTCCTTTAAACCCTGCAGAGTAAAATAAATTGTCATACTAGTGAAAAAAGGAATGAGTTCGCCAAATGTCTTAAAAACAAAAGCACGTTTCGTCTAGGCAGAAAAAGATTAATCAATTGAATATCTTCACATCAATGAATCTAACATTACCTGGGTGGAGTGGTGAAGGCGAGTTACAGTGGCTTCGAGCTTCTTCGGGCCAGACGTAACATTTGCAAACGATGCTCGGTAGATTACTGATGACATACCTTCAGACATGCATCGCTCAGGAGAGAAGTTGTGGCAAGCAGATGCAATTTCTTCATAAGAAAAGTTAAGAAGCATTCCTACAGAAGGCAGTGTGGGAGGCAACACTGGAGGCAGAGGAAGTGGTCCAGACGCATAAAGAGGGCCACTTGTGTTTACCGTTTTAAAGCTTCCCATGGCTTTTAGAGAAGTACTAACATGAGGGGATGGAAGAGGAAGAGGTTGAGGACTTGGGGAATGATATTCCTTCATCAATCCAACACGACTCTTATGTTCNCTAACATGAGGGGATGGAAGAGGAAGAGGTTGAGGACTTGGGGAATGATATTCCTTCATCAATCCAACACGACTCTTATGTTCGTCCTGTTCCTCAAATTCAGTGGATACAAATGCATCGTGTTCTACAGCATCAAGACTTGATGGGGCAGATAATGCTCGTGCCCTAGAACTACTTACTCCATTATTTGACTGAATAGATTTAACTCTGGTTCTAAAACTTGAAGGTGCAGATTGCAAAGAACGAGTACAGGCTGGGGGTTCAGGCAACTTAGTTGGGGATTGTTCTTGTGGGTTGACACGTTTGATGTAAATGGTCTGCTCTTTCTTCTTCTTACACTTTAAAACCGTAAAGCATCCCATGTTGCAAACAAAAAGCTTTAGATTCCAGACAAGTATAATACGTTCCTGCCACGCGAAAAAGAAGAAATGCATATGACTATACCGCAAACCTTCATACCCAAATAACGACAGAAAACTGTACGATTCAATGCTCTAAAAATGCATACATTTGATTTTGGTTCCAAACTGAAAAGGCATTTCTGGCACCCAGATGAATTAATTTTCCAAGCAAATAATTTTTAATCTAGAATTATCCGCCAACAAATCCCTAAATCTATCGGGAAAGTAACAATTCATGGTATTTCAGATTTTTTCAATGTAAATTACAAATATAACAGCACTTAATTAAAAAAATAAACAGCCCGAATATCATTCCGTAAAATAAACAGGATTGAACATGACGAAACCGAGAAACACATTCGCAAAAAGATGATGCAGAACAAACCTGTGGATGCAATTTCACAGAATTTTGAACTGTTCTTCAATAAAGATTGAATCTTTACAGAATTTCACCTACTACAGAGATGCCCAGGTGGTAAAATTTGCAATCTTTATAATTATGAGACTCAATTTTGGTGAATTAGAAAAACCCTAAAGAAATTTAAAGGCAACGCAGAGGGGAAGATTTTTGGGAGAAAAAGACGAGTTGTTGAATAGTTAAGAAGTGTAGATCATTAAGACGGGGACAATAAAGAGTGGTCAAACCAATCAAAATCCCATCTTCAATTCTCAGTTAAGAAAATGGAATATAATTAATGTCGTCACATTACATTTACGGCAGCATCAATTTCCTTGTGACAACGTTTGACCATAAACCTCTAATTAGAGGTGTAGATTCCTAACCCTACCCTTGACGGCCCGTAGAATCCACCGTCTTTACCTCTAATTAGAGGTGTAGATCCCTAATCCTACCCTTGACGGCCCGTAGAGTCCACCGTCTTTTAGGTGTGACTCTACAAACTCGCAACTCATACTTCATGTTTGCAAGAACTCATAATCTTCTTAATAGAAATAAAATTAAATATTAAGGTTTGTTCAGTAATGATTATAAAAATTGATTTTTTAGTCGTTAAAAAGAAAAGTAGATCCTACATATGAATGAAGAAGTCAAAAGTGACAGTTGGAATAGTAAAAAAAGGTCCAAAAAATTAATTTTTTAGGGTGAAAATTTGCTACCAAACATGAACTTGATCTTAGTTATACATTCACATTTATTACTATTAATTATTCATACATTTTGTAGTTCATTTAATATTTTTATTGTAATCTCAAGTAGA
Source organism: Olea europaea var. sylvestris (assembly GCF_002742605.1). Taxonomy (NCBI): domain Eukaryota; kingdom Viridiplantae; phylum Streptophyta; class Magnoliopsida; order Lamiales; family Oleaceae; genus Olea; species Olea europaea. The sequence goes on along the minus strand of NW_019242549.1, from coordinate 58,654 downwards.
TTATTATAATTGGTTTAAATTATAAATAAATAGAGATGAATGACGTATGAGTGGGTAATATTTATGAAAATTACAAAATATATTGATAAAAAGTATTTTTTTTGTCCCATAACAATAAACTTGCTTTTATTTTCACACAAATTAAGAAAATGTAATTATTATAATTGAAAATATATATTTTACTTATATTTTTTCTAATACATCCCTACATTAGGAGTGTAAGTGATAAGCGTATTTTATACACTTATTCGGGGATCTAAAATAACGATATTTGATAGTCTTTTGACAAAATACATTCTAAATTATTGTATTTTACGTTTAATAGGTGAAACTCTACGAATAAAAATGAATGAAAGGAAAGAAGCAAAAAGGGCCTCAATTGGACATGCCTTGGAATTCAACTTTAATACTTAATTGGACTTCCAATTGGGTTACAACTAAAAGGGCTGCATAGGGCTGAATTTATATATATTCTTGCACAGAAAAAGACGACGGACGGGGAGAGATACAAGTTGCTGGTCGCACGGCAGAATTGGAGAAGAAAGAAGCAGCCAATTAATATTTAGACTCACGCACAAAGAAAACGTCACCAACTAGGAGGAACAATAATTATATACACGCAGCTGCAATATTATATATTTACACAAACATTGGGCGGTGACATGAGGGATTGTTCGGCACAAACACGGAAGTAGATATATACACATACGCCTACAGATTCATGAGGGTTGTTGCCGGCTGGTCTCATTAAAAAATTATACACACAAGAAGACACTTTGGCAGCAAACATAAAACACATACACGCATAGCAAAGGCCAGATTTGAAAATTGAATTGGAGGCTGTTTTTGGAGGGTTGATTTTGGCTGAATTTTGGCTGAAATATAACACATTGGCAGGAACCTTTTAGGAAGAAAAAGATACAAAAAGGAGGCAACCCATTGGAATAAAAAGAGAAAGACAGAGATTTACTTTGGAAATTATTCACGTTTCGTAAATTTCTCGATGATGTCCTTCCAATTTTATGTGTTTAATTTCAACATCATGTTAGACTAATTTTTCTCATGTATTGGATGACGATGAAACCCGTTATTATTTATTTTTAATTCAAGACATGTGGTTTAGTTAAGTTCTTGCAATTGTTGATTAATCTTACATGCTTAATTTTATTAATTGATTGCCTGATCACCAATTAAATATATAGTTGCTTGTTGTAGTGTTGGGAGGTTCACAATAAGTTTAGAACATTGCATGATTAACATATGTGCAATAAATTTTAGAAATAAAATTTATCACGTGTGCAATCTTTGAAATAATTGTGAAATTGAATGCGTTCTATTCATATGAATTCGGACTAGGGATAGGATTGGATCGTGAATAGGATAGATTTAATTTGTCTTGGAAAGGAAAACTAATTACAAAACGTAGTTGAGAATTGGAATGGATAATAATAGGTGGATTCGTAATCCAACACATTCGTCCCATATACATTTTAAATTCGCATTTTATACATTTTCATAGATTTCACAAAAATCACTTTTGATTTGTTTGCTTTGAATCTAATTAAAAACTAATACACTAAGTTAAATTTTATTTCTCGTGGAACAATACTCTCAACTCATCAAATCTATTACTTGTCAACGATCTCGTACACTTGCGAGTTTCACACGAACAGTAAGTGGTTCGATTTTATCGATTTTTGACAGATTTTTAAACAAATTGTTTAAATCGGTTTGAGAAAACTCCAAAATAAATTAAACCAGTTTGACGATTTTGAAAAAAAAAATAAAAAATAAAATTCGAACTTAAACCTAACGGTTTGATCCAGTTTTAAACCGTCGATTTCATCATATATTTTTTTGCTTGTATACTTTTATGTCATTAATTCATTGAATTCAATATATATTTATATCTTACTAGCAATAAATTTAAAATAAACTAAGCCCATGTTTGAACAAATTTTTTGGGAAAAATAAAAATTTGGACCATTATTCCATAAGTCCAGCCGCCTTTGTTGACCTGCCGTTTCATGTGTGGGATCCAACTTCCTCTCCAACGTCAATTTTCTCATTATAATGATATGGAAAATATGGATCAAACAGGAATTAAATATATCTACTATAAATTTAAATACTAACTAAATCAAAGAGAAATCACAATAAATTAAAACATAGTTTTTTCATTTTTGTTCACCTTTTTTAGGCTAATGATGATACAATAACGTTATAATACAAATCTACTAAACTAGAGAGTAAGCAACCACAATAATAAAGCAATTGTTTATAATATCTAAATATAACAATTATATAAGTTTACGTTTGTATAATGTTACGAAACGCATCTAATTTCAAATTCTTACCTTAGTTTGCTCTAAAAAAATTATTGATTTAAAACTTTATTCGTAGCAAATATTATCACCAAAGATTTAGGATCTCTTTGTCTCCAATTTGATATAACGGATTTCAATTCAATTTTGAAGAGACGTGAAAAATCTGAAAAAGAAGTGTATGGTGCCGGTGGCTCAAGACTGTGTTACATGTCGACTGAAATTCATCTAAATTCTAAAGAGGAAAATAGCTTTTGATAGATTATGTTAGTCTTGAGATTATTAGATATAAATTAGAATTATTAAATAATAATAATATATCTGTATTAAAAAATTATAAATTGACAAAAATACCCACAGATAACAAAACTATTGAATTTTACATATTTGGATGAATTTTCAAAAAAAAATCATTATTTCATTTTTTTTATTTTTCTATATTTTTTAACCGATCCAATTTGGTTTTAAATCGCAATTAAAATTCTCAAAGTTAAATCAAACCATTTTGACTGACTTGGTTTGGTTCAAAACTATTTCGT